>NW_026712338.1:3891777-4112745 GCF_030504385.1 Musca domestica | reverse complement strand
GTATACTGGCGTTGATTATTGGCCCTTATACAGTTTCTTTGGGAAGACGAAGTGAAAAGAGATGGGTCGCACTTTTCACTTGTCTAACTACAAGAGCCATCCATCTTGGGCTTGCGAAAGATTTATCAACAGATGCTGCCATTCTTTGCTTAAGAAATTTATAAATAGGAGAGGAGTTCCTGTGCGTATAGGAGCGACACAGAGGTACCAATTTTATTGAAGCCAGTAAAGAAAAATTTGTTTTTGATTCTGGTAAAATTGGCGATGAATGTACACGGCGTGGTATTGAGTGGGTATTCAATAATCCAGCGGACCCTCAGCTGTGGAGCATGGGAGAGGATGATGCGTGCGGTAAAAAATGTGTTGGCTTCACTTTGAAAGAAAAGTCACCCCAAGTGGAAACGCTAAATAGTTTACTCATTGAAGCAGAAATTTGGTAATTCTCGTCCTTTAACTCATCTACCTATTGAGAGTGAAGACAGCGAACCTCTTACCCCAAACCATTTCTTGGTTGGTGGGCCTAATTTTATTCAAACACCTACAGTAAATGAAACATCTGTTTACGGAAGCAGTGGCACATCTTGCAGCAAATTAAGCAAACGTTTTGGAAAAGGTGGGTACAAGAATATCTTCCGGATTTAGTACGACGGACAAAGTGGTTTTATCCTGTACCACCAATAAAGTTGGAGATGTTGTCGTTATATGTGATAGCAATGTGGCGCGTGGTGAGTGGAAGCGAGGAGTGGTGGTGGAAGTATGTACAGCGGCTGATGGTCAAGTTCGTTCGGCAGTGGTAAAAACATCGGCAGGCAATTTCGTCGTCCGGCATCAAAGTTAGCAGTCCTGGATGTTTGTGGTGAATCTCCAGATCGATTCACGGGCGGCGGGATGTTGCGAACTTAGAAGACCTTTCAGTTAATTTAAAAGTTTAAATTTATTAACGTTCGTTTTTTGATTTATAATTTTGATGTTTTGTTACGTACAATTTGTTTTGTATCATTCAGTTTTAATTGAGATCAATTTTTATTCATAATGTGTAAACGTTCCATAATTTGTTTATTATCGTCTTTTAAGACGTGTTCAGTAATCCTTTCATTATAATTTATCGTTTTGTATTTTCTCACAATGACTTCAGCAAGTCATTCCAGGAGAAACCGTCGAGAGCGAAAGAATTAAGTAAGAACAACCTTTGTACCTTTGTTCCTTTTTTGATTATGTAATCATTTCGATTTACTTTTAATTTTAATTTCTATTATCTTAGATAATAAAACCCCCTCCAAAAATAACTCAAATAAACACAAACAAATGCCAACCAAACAAACACGATAATATATCACAAATAAAGAGAATTTGTAATCGAATAAAAACCAGAGGTTTTATTTCAACGACGAGTTGGTGTTTTATTATAATTCTTCAGCCAGAAATATTAGTTGGCCATTTTCAGAGTGGAAATTTATTTTACATGTTACAGCCGTAACAGGTATTATAGCATTGATAATGAATAAAATGTTTATAATGAAAGAAATTAAAGATTGTAAATTTATCTAATTGAACATCCTATCCGACTTCGCTAATTTATACAAAATTCGATATGAGAATCACTGTTTGCATAAGTGGAAATTAAAGAAGAAATAATATTTAATTATAGTCTAGAAATAGTATTTAATTTTTATTACATAAATGTATTTTTAATATACAGATTTAATTAATTAAATAAGTTAAATATAATGAACATAGAAAATAATAAACGTAGAAAATAAAAAAATAAGGAAAATGCAATAAATTAAAAATATAACTGCACCACTAAGAACTTTAAGCTGATCCTAACTGGTAATTAAAGATTCCATTGGCTTTCACACAATTTTGTATTTTCATTGCGCATTTTTATTCTATATAGTTTGCATATTGCTCAGGATGTGATCACTCGAAATGTCTTTCTATATTTGCGGAATGTACACTTAAAATCTTGTTATTACAAATTTGCAGATTACACACAACTTCGCTAACGTTTGATTCATTTGTATTGGACATATCTAAAGGAATATTTTTAGGTCGCATTTTTATAATTATTCACCGAACGTTTGACAAGAATGCCAATGCCTATCACATTTAGGCAATAAAGGAATTGTATTAATAAATAAACATAAAGTCAGACTGCCAGAGTCATTAAAACAAGTGTTTTATTTAACCTAAACCACCAGTACCTTATTCGCAACGCGTAAGTATCGCCTGTATACTTGTTGTGTTATTTAATATTCATATTTATTGAGGTTCGACCTTGTGCAACATATTCATTCGGCTCTAAAGCTACTCTGTAGAACCCTTACAAGTCCATACGCCTGTATCAGAACTTGTATAATCGTAGACGATATCTTGTCTATTTTCAATACATATACAATTACAGACAAGTGAACCCAGTGGTTCTAAGTGATCCCTTGTCACTTTTCAATACATCTACAATTACTTCCAGGGAGAGCCAACCTACAACAACTCCGCCCGTTGACATCTGCACTCAACGGTCTTCACCGAGCGAAATGCACCGAGCGTGGTGCAAATCAGCAACGATATCATAAAGGAAAACCCAGTTATCGTAGTAACATGTTTACATTTTAAGTGCAAATACATAAACACCTTTTTTATAGGCTTAAGCTATAGGCCGGCTTATTCGTAAAATAAATTTATTTTTGAAAGTTCTTCTGTTTGACATTCTTCAATAGTTAATATATCTTATCTATGGGCAAAGGAAAGGATAAAGTTCACATAATCGTGGTTTCATTATTACATCTGTCTTTTAAAATAAATTATTATTTTTTTTTTTCGGAGATATGGCAAGCTTTTCTTTTTTTCAAAAGTTTATGTGGCGTTTCCACGGCTCTTGATTCGCTCTCTATTCGTTGTTTGACCCTTAACTATGAAAAAACTACCTAATTCTTCACACAAAATTTCCTGAGCGAACACTCATATTTGTACGTTGTTCAATTCAAATCACTCTCAGAACAACGAAAAAATATGTCCCATCCCTAACAAATGAGAGCATTTATCGAAAAAATAAATTATGACATTTAAAATTAAAATAGAAAAATTTAATGAAAATTTAAAAATTTTTGGGAAGACTGAAAATTATGTATGAAAACTACAATGTTGAATGGCGTATGTACATTCAAACGAAAGTAACGCTTAACCAACGGCGAAACGCGTCGCATAGTGGTGAGTGTGTGATAGTGTCTATCTGGCTTTCCTTTTCACTGCAAATTTCAGATCATTAAGCTCGTCTCGAAAGAGAAAACAAACACATAAATCATAAAACATATGATCTTCGCCTTAACAAGGCAAAACTCGAAAGTAAATTTTGTTTTCTCTCTCATTCGAAGTACGCATTTGGTCCACGAGATGAAATTTCCACAGAAAACTGCAAACAAAAGAGGCAATATTTTCAAAATGTTTCTATTGGCAGAAAAAATGTTTGACAAGTGTCTCTCCAGTAGAATTTAAAAATGGAAAAACACAAAAATATGTTCAAAATGTCAAGATTTACACAAAAAGTTGAAAACGTGAATGAAAATTATAAAATTATTGATATAATACATATTTGGGAGAAAAACAATCATTTCTTTTATTCATATTAGTGAGAATTTAATGTATTTTAGTATAAATTCCCATTAAATCAAGAAACAAAATTTTTGAAAAAAGGAATTATTTTACTATGAATTACGAATCGTGCCGTATGAACGGGTTAATTCGTGTACCTAATTCTGAGAGCGAACAACGTTGTTCGGTTTCCAATGGAAACATGCTATTACGCTCTATAGTTTAGTTTTGTTCTCGATATCATAAGAAAAAATAGCCTATTGTTGTAAAACCTTTTACAACTTTGCAGTTCTGGAACAGAGCTTTTGCAATTGTTTCGTTCTGTATGCAAAAAATGAAACAAACCCGACATAAATTGCTTTGTTCCAGTACCTGCAAGAATTTAATAGTTTTGCAATTTTTTCCGATATCATAATAGGAAAATCGGTTATCGTAGTAAAAACTGTTACATATGGTCTGTTGCCAAGGTAGATCTAACAGGTAACCGCATCGGCGAATTGCTACAACAAAGCAACTTTTGTGGTCCCCTCAAATGTCAAAATTGACATCTAAGGCGAAAAACATAGATTCGCCATGACATTTAAAGGTTGCGGCAAATTTGTTTCAACCAATCAGAAACGAGGTGTTTGTTTACATTTTATTTTGTGTGCCTCTCGTCGTAAACGAACTTCGCAATAAAAGTTTTTATTGTAAAACAAATAAGAGTAAAATAAGTATTAATTGTAGTATTGCGATATTTTTTAAACCAAGAAACTTATAATGACTATATTTTACTGGTTTAAACCGAAAGTTTTCCGGAACTGCAAATGACAAGAGTCGAATTCTTGCACCACTTCCCGTGATGTGCTTTGGGAATCTTATATGTTGAGGCTAACTTAATTCTTAAAGCTGCACTCCATTCTATACTCCTTCCTTCATTTTCTTTTAATTATTTTTACTGGTTTCACTCTTAACTTGCTCTTAAATTATTTGAAATATTATATTATAAAAATATTTTTAGGGAAGACAACATAAACAAATTTGTTGTTGCATTCATTTAGGGCGAATTCTCCATTACAACAATTTGTTTTGACATTTCATGGTGCCGTCAGCTGGGCTGATGCGATTACCTAGTACATCTACCTTGGTCTGTTGCAGAATTGCAGGAATGTGATAACCGATTTTCCCTCTATGATATCAAAGAAAATTGCAAAACTAGTAGATTCTTGATGTTCTGGTGCTATAATCGCAGAAGCTGGTGAACCCATTGGTAGTTTTGCGATTTTTTCCGATTTCATAAAGGGAAAATCAGTCATCGTAGTAAAAAATTTTGCACTGTTGCAGTTCATGTTTTTCGTCCTAGATGCCAATTTTTACATTTGAGTATATCGTAAAAGTTGCTTTGTTGTAGCAATTCGCCGATGCGGTTACCTGTCTTGGAGCAAATGCTGCATTCAATTCCGAATGCATTAAATGATGTGGAAAATATCGATGTTGTTGATACCGTAATCGATAGTGTGTCAGCAATGATTTGTACGGCATCGGCGTTACTCGGCATAGACAAACGACTTTGTTGTGTCTTTATAGTGAAAATTCTCTTGTATTGAAAAATAGTAAAATATATTTTTTTAGAACACGCATTAAAAGTCATGAAATTCTTTCAATATACTGTATTGAGAAAGGCTTATAAGTGATATGGACCGGAACTTCGTACAAATTTTGATACAACAGTCCATTATGATAGCCATAGGAAACTCCTGGATGATTTTATTCTGAATTTGTACGTCTACGTTTTTTTTTATTTTATATATGTAGATAATTTACGTTGGTACCTACCGTATACGTATATGTGAGACATATATACGAACTTTATATACCTATGTAACCATTGATATACACACGTCGTACATACGTATATATCGGCGAGCGATAACAATAGCATCTTCTTAATGGGCGTGATTTGTATATTCCTGTCTGATTGGAGTATCAAGCGTTTATTTAACCTTTGCAGACTTCACACGTGTTTTAAGGATATTGTTTAACTTGAAGTTTAGAGAAATATCGGAATATTAAGAATTAATTCGGTATGTCTATTTCTACAAAATACTATAGTGGAAGTGTGTTTAGTGGAAGTGCACATATAAACAAATTCGAGTATATATCTGACCACGGCTGTTTACATTATGGTTCTGTTTTTTGATGGCTGCAAGTATTGGCTCTGAACATACAGTGTAGATATAAAACTTATTCCGAGAATATTATTTTATTTATATTAGAATTAAATCGGTATATACAATAAGTAGTTTTTTCTTTGCTGTCCCTGAAACTCGTATTGTAAAATATTAATAATATACTCCTCTTTCTTTCTGTCGTAGATTTCTATTGAATACACAAGGCTAACAATGGACCCTTCAGTTAAAACTAAAGAAAATACCAATTCATCGGTAACCATCCCCGTTATAGCTGGAATTTGCAGTAGCGACAGTTTCTCAATGTTTCCATCACATCATCATGATTTGACAAGTACAAACAGTATTGAATTAAACGCGGCCGCATCATTGAGTGATGATTCTGGTGTTCCACTTACTACGAACAGTTCAATATCCAGCGGCGATTCTTACCGGCTGGGGTTATGCAAGTTCGACATTGAAGTATTAGTTATTTTTCAATTCAGAAACACATTATTTTAACTTATTTCTTTTTTTAAGATCGTGGAAAGTGATGGCGAGGTGTCCCAGTTCGATTCTTTGGACAATTGTTCAGAGGGTGGAATGAGTGCCGAAAATTTTAACACCCTAAAGAAGGGACCTTTAGCTCCAATAGATCCTCCGCCGGAATTTCAGGATTCCCCTCAAACAACACTGGTACGTTCAATGGCGAAGAATCCTGTGACCAGTTTGAGGCGGTGGACATCTTCACAGTCGTCATTTGAACATTTAAAGGACCACAGTAGTGCAGATACAACCAACTTAAACATTGCAGTAATCGCCAATTCCAATATGTGCGTCGAAAATGTCTTTGAAGCTGGGAATTACATGTTGAGTGATGATATTCCAGAGAAAGACATATACAATATCAACAAACATTTATACTCGAGTGATTCCATCTTGAACTCTCATAAGGACAACATATATGATGAACCAAACAACATGCTGAGTTCTTCGTTGGGCAACAGCGTGGATATATTGGATTCAGACTCACAATCTCAGTCAATTCCTCCTCCCCCGCCACCTGTGTCTATTGTTAAAATAAAACAAACATTATGTCCATATTTCCAAGATCACACTCGGTATTTTAAAGCTATACCATCGGAACAGGACAATATTACATCAGCAGTACAGCGATTCAATGTATCCGGTCTTTCTGAAATTCACGATTATGATCTCTACTATGGTATTAAACGTAACGGATATCAGCAGTACGACAACAGTCTACAAAGAAAAATTATATACAGCCCCTTAAGTAATTCTCATTATTGTCATAACCACGTTTATCATGGAGGTAAGAAAAATCATACATGATCCACAAAACAAAAGTAACAAATCTAGAATTATTAATGAATTTATATTTTGTATTTATCTCTACACACATGTGTTATTTTAAAATTTTATATAGTAATTGTTAAATTTTACGGTTTGAAGGAGGGAAAGGTAGCAACAACGCCTATGAGAAGGAACAAATTAAGTTTAGCTCCAGCTGGCCGAAAATTCTGAAAATTTTACAGAAGGTAGGTCTTGTTATCCAAATCACGGAGACATAAACTGTTTTTGGGGGAAAATCAATACTTCCCGAGATATAGGTTCCACAAATATCCCTGTTTTACTTAGCTATTTCTAAACCAATAATCGAAATAAAAACTGCAAAATGTCACTGCAGGTAGGTTTTTGGTTTTTAAAGTTTTTTAAAGTAGCCGGCCTTCAACCGGGGCTTGAGATTTTCTTCGAACCAAAAGATTTTAAAGTATACGGCCTTCGGCCGGAGCTTGAGATTTTCTCCTCTAAGGTATGTCCAACACCGGCTTGGCGAACCAAAGCTTACTTAAATATAACCGAAAAATATAGTTGGGTACTTTTTAAAATTTGGAATATTTCGGACAGTGTGGATCCATCTCCCGAAAATGTTTTGATGTTGCCTTTTTAGAACTTTGGAATCCTATGCCTCGGTAAGTATTGATTAGCACACCCCCCCACACAAAAAAAAAGATATGTCGCTGTGATTAGGATAACAAGACATACCTTAAATAAAAAAAAATCAGAATTTCAGCTAATCTCAGTTTAAGCCAAAGTAAATGTAAATATATTATTAAGGTAAATTTGTTACTGAACAATAAAATATTTAATAAATTGTATTTGTAAAAGATAAAAATGAAAAACAGGTGTAGGATGAGAGATAGATCTTTGCGTGCGTGCACATTATATTTTCGGTTTTTATTTGTAATTAATCGCGTAATTGGTAATCGATGGTCTAATAGTAAAGTAAACTGCATTCTGCATGTTTTCCATCCTAAATACAATGAAAAAGAGGAATAGAAAAATATAGATAGAAATGATGTGTTATTCATGAAGAGATTAGCGTGTAGTCTAAAGAATAACCGCTGGCTCAGTTTCAGCGGTCTTGTTCTCTTTCCAGATACCATCGACCATATTTCCATTTAATTAGTTTTGTTACAATTTTCCAGAGTAATGTTTATTTATCACTCGGAAGAAGTGGCTTCAGAAGAAAATCTCAACGTGACTCCATCCAGATGGGTTCACGCAAATGCCGTAGCCACGTCCTTGATAGTTCGCCAAAAGCTCCTTGCAGTATATTTTAGATAGTTGGCAACTCTCGGAACCATATGGTCAGCGCAAGCCACCACATTAGTTCCGGTTTGTTCTAGATCCTTTAATATGACATTCATCACCACAAACCAAGGCACTACCTTGTGGTGTACCTCTATTAAGCGTATTCCCCGATGCGCGAATTTATGATTCTGCTATCGAGCATAATATCAATCCACTCAGCAAGCAGCAATGGTATATCGTATTTTAAAAGAGAACCGTGAATTACTCAAGTGTAACACTGTTTAAGGCTCTTTCAATGTCGAGAATAGGTGCCAAAGAGAGACAAGAGCAATTAAAGTTTTTCTCGATGAAACCAATTACGTCATGCTGCGCTGTTTCAACATATATACCTTTCATGTAGGCTCGTTGAGAGTGCTTGTTGAGGTCGAAGGAAGTAGGGATCTAATCTCAACCCTTAAAGATCTCCTTCAAAATTGGCATTTTTCCAACGATGCATGTCGGTACTAATGATATCAGGTCTAGGTGATTTGAAAGTTTCTAAAGTGTCAATATCCCACATGATTTTTGGAATACTTACAATTATATCAATCAGGTTCACAACCCCAGTCGTACAGTGCAGTGCATCTGTGCAACTTGGAAAGTGGTAGCTGGCTAACAGATTGAGGGTATCTATACTATTCTTGCTATGTGCTTCCAATGGATTAAGGATCCTTTGAAAGGACTTCGAGGAATATGGAAGCTTCATTGATAAAAAAAATGAATGAAAAAATATTGTTCACGTGAAATTTTTTCTATTTGTCATACTATATTGAAGTGTAAATGTTTTATTGCTTTGAATTCTGAATGAATGATATCGAAATATGATATTAAATGGCGGTTTTTCATGTCTGAAATTGGCATCTAGCTTCCAACTCCAGGGCCTACATCGTACTTCAGCTGGAAGATGCGAACACATTTAAACAATCAAAAATGACCAAAATCATTTCGAAACGTGGACCTACTTTTTTCATATGACAATAATCAATCCAATGAGAACTCAAAATGCAAAATTCATTGCGACTACAATAGTAGATTGAATTGGAAATTTAGTAAGAAAAGATGTATAAATGCTTCATAAAAGTTCAAGATACCTTAGATCGCTTTTGCAGGTCATTATATGGGTCATAACCCTCATATAAGGGTACAACCCGATTTTAAGTATATTTTACATTTTAGCCATATTTTTCATACAATTTCGGCAAATGTTGATAATTTGAGAAGAAACCATCCTTGGAAAAACTGATCACGTTTTGGTATTAAACTATTTTCAGGGTCTTGGCCACCTTTTTTAATTTTTTGCTCTTATTTGTAATCTTTGTATCTATTTGTACCCCCAAGTCCACTTTAATAACTAATGTGTAGTCAGAAAATAAAATTTTTATTCTATTGAATTTGTAATTGAATTGTAATCCTTAAGTTTGAATTAATCATTGAATTTGTATTATGTTAGGGTATTGTAGATAGATAATATAAGTTATGGGCCCTGTGGGCTTATTTATATTTCTTTGTAAGGTAAATAAATGAAATGAAATAATATTAGTTAAGAACGTAGGTTTGGGATGTAACTTACGAATATTAGAAAGTAACACGGTAGAGAATATTTGTTTAATCGTTATTGAATTATACTATGATGAAATATATGGACTTTATGAAGTCTATATTAAATTACAAAAAATGGTACGGTAATGGATGTAAAAGAGTAATTATCTCTGACTATTCTAAAATCATTCTCCCTCAATTATGAGGTGGCAAACCAAATACCACGCGGCAGGGTTCCAAGTTACAGCTCATTTGAATGGAAAATGTTACTAAGCTCTTTACAGTACCAAAAATTGAGCTGAGTTTTCACATGGGGCTATTATCTTTATCATATAGGGTTTTAACAGTCAAGTTAAAGCCTATGTTCACCTATAGTTATTACTTATTATAAGAATTGTGACTTATATAGTTTACTCATATTAAGAGCTACATTTGAGGACCTGAATCGCCAAATTATAACTTAAAATGCAAATTTTGAGATGACTATCTTATGGGGATGGATATAAAAAATGCCAAAAATACAATACAGCTTGAGAATAATATTATAAAAATAACAATTTTTCAACAATGCTTAAGAAATATTTAAGGTGCACGAACGTTTCTCAAATCAGTCCTTTGTTGACAAATTTGTTTTGATATTTTGAGAAAATTGACACCTAAAAATTATTTTCTTTGGTAAAAAGCAAAATCGTGCGAATTTAAGACCCATTTTCCGACCTAATTCTGGGAATGTGTGGCATATTTAATTTCGATCTCATTTCAGACAGGGGACATCAAAAAAGTTGCGAGTATTAAATAGATGTTTAATATTAGAATAAGGGAGAGGACAGTGACTAGGTACCAAGGCCACAGGAGGCAGTTACAGCTAGGATGGTCATCAATGAATGAAGTGTTAAAATTATTATAAAATTAAAAAAATATTTTATACTATTACAAAAATAAGCTTAATATAATATTACATTTGTAAGCTAATTCCACAATTTCCAGTATAAGCTTATAAATAAGGGTTCAATTTCGATTATTCTATATTTTTTACACAAACATTTTTCAATGTTTTGTAAAGATTTTCTCAAGTTTAAGGCTTATGTTTACATGCTCATTGTAATATTATTCTCAAGCCATTTTGGTATGTTGGGATATTTTGGGTTTTTGTAGTATATGTTTTTTTTTCTGTCAGTGGTAAGCCCAAGAAAGCTTTTCGCCCGTCTTTTTTTTGGTTTTTGCAACAAAAAAATACAAACGAAAATGTCAGAAAAAAACAATGGGAGGCGGCCCTTAGTTTTGAACAGAAATTGGCTGTTTGTTACAAAATCACGCCAAAATTGTATGGGTAGGATGGGGCATTTATATATGAACTGTTTTTACATATCAACTTTTAGTTGGCGCATCTCGCAGGACTATATTCTTCAAATGTTATCTTGACATTTTTAAATTTTATTTTAATTTTTTTTTTTTGATAAATTTTGAATTTATTTTGGTTAAAAAAAATTAAAAAAGTAATGGTTATGGAAACACTGAAATATCAAGGCTTTTCGGGAATGGATGAGAGCTTTCAAAATATTTACAAAAACCCAAATTAAAACGAATACGTTTGAACATGAAAGTTTCGAGTGAAGGCAACTTTTTTTTACAAAAACAGGCTGTAAAAAGAGACAACATTTAAACCAACGATTACTGAAGTATTGAACGTATTGAGTTTTATGAGAGCTGTATGAAATTTCGTCAAGCTCTTTCGCGAAAAATAAAATTTGCCAAAGATGTTCCTTCCACCCGAAACAACAACATATCTGTTTCCACCGCAGTCACCCGGACAGCAACCTATACCGCGCAATATTATGTCAAATGTTGCTGTTCCAACTCCGGATTGTCCATTGTTCTTACAATTTGCAACGGACCCAAAAGCAAAATAGATGAGATAATAAGATTTATAATTCAGATTAATATTTTGATCTAAACGGTGCTGAAAGTGAGAAAAGATAACATTTTGGTTTGATTCGTTTATTTATTTATTTTTTTAATAATTTTTAAATATGTTTCCTAAGTTCTACGAAAACGAATCTAACTTAACCTAACCACAGTCACACAACTGTTCATATCCATTATTAGATTCAAAAGAGAACATTATATGACTTCACGCACCTGTGATTTTGGCTACATTATGAACGAATCAATATCTGTTTGAGTGGGTAGTAATCTTTATTATCCTAATTAATTAAAGAGCTTAGCAACATCTTGTGGCGGTAATCTTATATATATTTAATTTTAGAATATTTTTTAAATTGCTAAAATTTTCCAGTTTGTCTAGGTATGTGTGTTTCTTATAGTTTATTGAGATGCGGTGATTTCTCCAGTGGATAAAATTGTTGTTTTCTGTAGACATGTTAAATAATAAGTAAATTTCAAATTATAGCAACAACTTTCCCAGAAATTTATTACAAAACCCAGGAGGCGGTGTCAGCAAAAACTTCACGGTTTCATGTAAAATGAACAACAAATGTCAGAAAAGTAAACATTTCAAAGATGACACGTGTGGTGTTCTTTTTAGCAAGGCTAAGCATTCTCACAATAGGGTAAGTGTACCAGTAGTCGGCACTTTTAGGATTTTCGCGTTTTTAATCGCTCACCATTCTGAGTGGAACTTTTCAATTATTACAAGGTTAATTTATTCAGATTCGAAATTTTGTATAGTTTTTGCAATAATAAATAAAGTTTTAATAACTTTTTATTAAATTTCATAAATTTGTAGTTTTATTAAAACAATGCTTTTTTGCCAGTAGTCGGCACCACTTGCCAATTGTCGGTATGGCATTTTCCAACAGTCGGCATACCAATTTTTTTTGTAAGAATAATTAATAATAATAATAAATTAATTCATTAAAATATAATATTTTTGTTTAGTTAAACTGATTCGACATCTTTATTGTACTTTTCTTAAGAATATGAATTGTTGAGAACCTTCACAGACAAAAAATTTAGTTTTTATTAGAATAATTCATCATTTCTCAGCAAAATTGTGCACAAAGATAGCTGACAATATATTTGAAGTAAACAAAATATATTTAGTTATAACAGTTTCATTTATTTGGGCTTAAAAATAAAAAGTGCCGACTACTGGGACATGCCGAACTTAGGCACACTTACCCTATGAAGCCATGACGAGAAGCATCAGTTATTACTTTTTTTGTGCCGGAAATCGGAGAGCAAGAAAGAAGGGCTTCCTGTGGTCTTCCCAGTTAGGTTTTTTTTTATTATTACTCCTAGATATTTGAGTTTACTTTACCAATAATCTTATTCAGGAACAATGGTTCATTTAGGCTTCCTAGCGAAAACACAGAGTTCCGTTTACGTTTAGACCTATTGGTCGTGTAACCCGTAGCGTTTCCATCTATTCCTTACCATCTGGCTTCTTTCCGAACTGGATAAGCCATGAATGTGCATAAGGATTGTATTGTCGGTGCTGTCGTTGTTAAAACACCTTGTGTAAGACGGTTTCCAATGATCTCCAACATATGCATGTTGTTTGAATTTTAACGATTCATTTGGAATCTTGCTCTTAATCATGGTGTCAACTGTCCGTTCCATGGTTTTAAGGAGATAAGCTTTTGGTATTGCCGGGTTTAGGTATACGCAAATTTTAGGCAAGCGTTGAAGTTTTTGGTTATCTAGGAGGAAATGCTGTCCACCTTCCTTTGAAGTAGCGCCGGAAACACCTTATCTGGTACCGCTGTCTTAACCTTTAACTGGCGAGGTGACATATTTATGACATGGTGGTAAATTTTACACCTCTACATTTTACAAAAAAAAAAACTTTATTAACAATATTTTTTGATAATTTGTAGTATAACTTTGAGCTTGTATGTATTAAATTAAATAAGTAAAAAAAAATAATTTAAACAAAACTTTTATTCATCGCAATAGAAGAGACAATTTCAAGAAAATAGGAAGGAAGGGTACAATTTACCACCGACTCGATAGTTAAACGTTAAATGGCAAAACACTTCTGATGGCGTCCTGAACTGTCGAATTAGCTATGTAAGGAGCTTTTTCTGTCACAATTTTGTCTACATTTATTCAAAAGTTTCCATTCCATTGTCCTTTTCATTAACCATTAATTACAGAAACTTATTGGGTATTTTATCAGTAGAGCTGAGTAAGTGAGTCATGTCGGTCCATGTTTTCGTATAGCCCCCATATAACGGTAACTCCCAATATTCGGTATTTTGGTGATTTGACGACATTTATAACGGGCGTATTTTCGCTTTGTCGACAAGGTGTGTTTCCATTCCCTTGTTTCTGTATCGTCGCGACGTGGACAACTCGCAACGTGGACAACTCTGAAGAAAACTTAATTTTGTGAAATGAAATACATGTTCTGTGTCAAGATTCTGTGTTAGATAAATTGTTGGTATTTATAAGGTTCAGACCTCGTTATATGGCAGAGTCCTTGTTCAAGACAGTCCATGGGTCCTATTTTAATCCAATATATATCTTACCTCTTGTTATTTTGCCCACAGAGCGTTAGCTGTCATCTCACTTCCATTGAGATTTATCTAAATGACCCTGATCGTCCTGCATGATCTTCTCGTTGTTGTACCGAAACTTTTCTTCACTTAATTTGGTCTGGTCGTGCTCGACGATCCTGAAGAAGGCAGCCTTTAAAACAAAATTACATTAAAAGGTCGTCCAGTCCCCGACAAGAAAGGTACCGTCTTCTTGCTCCTCCTTGTGAAAGACGTCGCACCTAATAGCGTCCAATGATTTACTTTGAAGACCGAAGACTTCAAGTGATCTGTGTTAGTAATCAATTTATGTAATGCGGTGAAAACCTTGTATGAATTAATATATTCCATCACATTCGGTAAAGCATCGGGTAAAGTACTTTTAGTTAAATTCATGTATTTATGTATGTATTTAAATTCTTCAATAAGCGATTATTATCTGAAGGTTTACCGATTCAGATTTTGAATTGAAATATTGGGTAGAGGCTGTAAATAGCGCCAATTATATTCAGAACCGTATGCTGTCATCAGCTGTATATGTTACACATTTTGAATATTGTGCAAAAACAAAGGCATATTGTTTTCTAGATATAAGGACAGATAAAATAATCATTAGCAGAGATGTGAAATTTTTGGAACAAAATAGTTTTTCTGCTGGAAAAGGAAATGAAGAAAATGAGACTATTGTATATTTTCAATCATCGGAATTAATGAAACTTCGTCTGTGGTGACAGATGATGAGAATTTTTCATTCCAGCGATGAATTTATGGAGCTAATACCACGGAACAAATCTGCAAGACTTTCCTCAAGAGCAAATAAGGGAATACCAGTAAGGAGGAGGTTACGTCTAGACCAGATAAGGAGCAGTGGCTAAAAGCCATGAAATCGGTAATGAAAGCCCTGAATAAAAATAAAACATGGGGTTTGGTGGAAATACCTAAAAGCATGATAACAACATGGGTCTTTAAGGTGAAAAAGACAGCTGATGGTGAGAAAAATTATAAAAGAGAGTTGCAAAGGGGTTTTTCACAGAAGTATGGTGAAAATGATTTTGATCCACGTTGACAATATCATTGTAGCAACCAAGAATGACATAGAGTTCGAAAAAGTCGTAAAAGTTCTGAAGTCGAAATTTGAAATAACCGAGATGGGCGACTTGTAGCTATATTTGGGATGAGCATTATATTGAAAAAATTATCAAGGGGTTTAGTATGGAAAATGCTTAAGTTTCTTCAATCCCAATAAACCCCGGCGATTTGAAAAATGGATATGAAGTTTTATTAAAAAAAAACTTATATCGAGAAGCTATTGGACCATTGCTGTATATTTCAAGTAACACTCGTCCTAATATTTCCTTGGCTGTGTCTACGGATGTGGTCTACGATACTTAAAGGGTACCAAATGTATAAAAATGTGTGCAGGCTCTAAAAGGCGATGCTAACAGGCTTTGTGGATGCCGATTGGGCTGGAGACATCAACGGGCGTAAATCCTCAAGCGGATATGTTTTTTAAGCTTGGCGATGCCGTTGTATCTTATGCTAGCAGAAAGCAACCAAATGTTACGTTTTCTTAAACGGTGGGTGAGTATGTCACTCTTACTGAAGCATCCCAAGAACTTTTGTTGATTGATTCAACTTATGAGGGAATTTAAATTAAATATTTCAACGCCTAAGGTTTTTGAGGATAATCAAAGCTACAGCAGTTAGTAATCAATTTATGTAATGTAATGAAAGCCTTGTATAAATTAATATGTTTCACCACATTTGTAATTCATGTCTGTAAAGTACTTTTAGTTAAATTCATGTATTCATGTATGTATTTGAATTCTTCAATAAACGATTATCATCTCAACAAACAACACCCTGTTGGAAACTTGCTGTCCCATTTTTTAACGTACACCATTGCCTTTGTAAGGCTACTTATCGTCACCATTACAGGTACCTGACCAAATGTGCCCGTATCACCGGAAAATTTTCTATGCTGGGAGTTAGCATCAGTTCTTCGGTATCTGATTGCTTCGCTTTGTCGAGGAGTGTTTCCATTTCCTTGTTTCAATATCGTCGCGTTCGACGTGGACAACTCTGAAGAAAACTTATATTTTTATTACATGCAATATATGCTATCTGTCGAATCCTGTGTTAAGTGTTGGCATTTATTTGTTTTAGACCTTGTTACATGGCAGAGACCTCGTTCAGGACAGTTCAATGTTCCTATATTAATCCAATATGTATCTTACCTTTTGTTATCGCTGAAATCTTATTTCCATGAAAATTCATCTAAATGACCTGATCATGGGTCCAGTAAGCAGGGAGTCGCTGATTTCTACGGCGACTCCCTCCTCGTCCTCCACTTAATTATTTGGTCTGGTTATGCTCGTCGATTTCCCCACTGTGAAGAAGAGAGTCTTTAAAACGTTAAAAGGTACCTGACCAAGTATGACCGCAGTACTTTTTCTTGTTTGAAAGCTTTGCGGAATTCCGCTCCTCCGCAGATTTTATTCCCCCTCATTCTTTCTCCTTATTATCCTTGGCTTACGCCTCTTTGCCCGGATAACCTCATTTTGTGTGTGGTGAGCTTGCAAATGCTTTGTTCAACTCGTCGAAATCAATTCCAATTCCATGGTGAAGACATAAAAATTAACACACCAAAAATTGCGTCGAGTTTGACACTTATGTTACAGTAGTGTCAAATCTCCACAATTTGGTACAAATTTGGCAATTTAAAAAAAATTAAAATCCATTAAAAATTCTGTTAAAATCTTAAAAATACCGAATGTAGCCGTATATTAGGGTCTATACGACGACGTGGACCTGCATACGCAACTTTTGTCATAAGCCTGCACAGACAATTTTCTGGCACAGGATACATTACAAACTTCAAATACAAAATTTGAAATATATAGGGGGTACCGTTAAATGGGGGCTATACGAAGCCGTGGACCTGCACGGACAATTTTCTGTCACATGTTGTAATATCCATTGCGAGGAACCTGCACAGACAATTTTCTGTCAAAGGCTGTAGTATTCATTACGAACTTCAAATACTCAATTTGAAATAGTTCCGGTAAATAATGCCGCTAAAATCATCAAAATACCGAAAATCGGGGGGTATCGTTATATGGGGGCTATACGAAGACGTGGACATGCACAGACAATTTTCTGTCCATTATGAACTTAGAATACCAAATTTGAAACAATTTCGGTAAATAATGTCGCTGAAATCATCAAAATACCGAATACCGGGAGGTACCGTTATATGGACGTGGACCTACATGGCCCATTTTCTGTTTTATGCTGTAGTATCCATTACAGACTTCAAATACCAATTTTTAAACAATTCCGGAATTTTATGCTGACCAAGAATATATATACTTTGTGGAGTCTGAAATGTATATTTCGGAATGATAAACTTATTATATACCCTCCATACTATGGTGGAGGGTATAAAAATAAATATTGATTTAATTATCAATTTCCAGCTATCTTCGTTGTGTTACAATAAAATGTATCCATTTATCACGGCCTATATTATAGCGTTACCTAAAATTCGACGCAGCAAATATTCAACTTCCCCGCTATGCTTGTGCGTCCGTATTACCCAAATACGACAGGTCTATATCATAAAATCTACCAACTGGAAACATTGTAAAAATTGATTATTATCCAAATTCTCCCAATTTTTATATTTTCTAATTACAAACATTCACATTTTTTGTTTTTTTTTTTTTTTTTTCTAAATACAAAAAAGCAGTTGTTCAACTTTCGATATTGAAATTGTAAACTTTGAAATTTCGTACGTCCGACGTAATTTTCATATAACGATATTTGTTTAACTCGTCTGGTGAAAAACGTCGACTTAGTACGTCAAATTTTAGGTAACGCTGTAAGATCGGACAAGAAGACCCTTTTTACAACAATTTGACAATAAACTTACTACTTTTTGCACTATTGTGATTTGGCTTTCTTTGAATAATAAATCATATTTAAGTTTTTGACTGCAAACTTGGTAGTCAGTAGTGGAATTCTTTAACTCATTTTTTGAGTTACCGACATTTATCGGTAGATGCAAATTTAAGAGATGATTGTCATAAAATATAAAACTGCAAAGGTAACTTTAATATTAAATGTACACTAAATGTTATAAAAATAAAGTAGTAATTCTTATAAGTATATCGTCCCCAGAAAAGCCCAAAGACATAAAATAACGTTTACATTCAAATTCTCTACCCGAGTTAACCCGGTTAATTTATATTTTATATAGTCAGATATATTGTGATTTGTAAAATATGCGATTTCGTCAGAGTAGTGATTTTGTATGTAAAAACATAAATTTACAGGAGAAGCAAAAAACGTTATAAACCGAAAACAAAATTTATAAAATAGCGTACATTTTTTTGTCATATTTTAAGACAAATATTAAATGTATTTTGGGGAAAACAATTCATTTTTTTCATAACTTCAGCAGTTGTGTGCAACATTGAATTTTGTCCATGCGGCTAAGCGAACTTTAAAGTGTTGGGTTGTATTCAAATTTAGGTACAAAATTCTATTCGGAGTAACCCACATTGTCATGATTTATTGCCTAATCCGGATTTATTTAACCAAAATAGATCTTCTGACGACAGGATTTATTTTTAATCCGGTGAAAGAAAGCTTCGCGGGGCACAACATTAGTATGGTGGTAACCTTCAAAGTTGTTTCCACAAAGGCGTTGTTTACATTTTGCATTCAAAAAATAACAAAAACTTAACATTTTATTTGCTCATGATAATACATGGGATACTTGCAGAACGTCACCAATGCGAATAAACACTTATTTTGATACCCTCCACTATATTATGGAAGGTATATTAGCTTTGTCATTCCGTTTGTAGCTCCCTGAAAGGCACATGTTAGACCCAAAAAGTATATGTATTCTTGATTAGCGTAAAAGTCTAAGCCCCCATATTCAGTATTTGTACAAATAGAATTGTTTAAGATGTGGTACTTAAAGTTTGTAACGTGTTCACGCTTTCTTATAGCACCCCTATAACCGTAGCTCCCATTCAAATGGAATATTTTTAAAGTTGGTACTTGAAGTTCGTAAAAGGTTCTACTTGTGGCAGATTATTGTATATATAAAGGGTGTATATTAGCTTTGTCATTCCGTTTGTAGCTCCCTGAAAGGCACATATTAGACCCAAAAAAGTATATGTATTCTTGACTAGCGTAAAAGTCTAAGCGATGTCCGTCTGTTGGACTCACGCTTTCTTTTGAAAGAATTGAGATAGAAGGCTAAAACTTCGAACACATGTGCATTTTGTCCGTAGGCCGGTTGAGTCTGTAATATAACAGTACCACCCCATATTCAGTATTTGTACAAATAGAATTGTTTAAGATGCGGTACTAAAAGTTTGTAACGTGTTCACGCTTTCTTATAGCATCCCCCATAACGGTAGCTCCCATTCAAATGGAATATTTTTAAATTTGGTGTTTGATGTTCGTGAAAGGTTCTACTTGTGGCAAATTATTGTCTATATAAAGGGTGTCTCGACTAGAACGAAATACTTAAATTGGCGCCATTCGAAGTGTCAGTTGAACAATTGTTATTGTTTCTAATAGAATGTATGAGGATAGAAGAAATGAGCAACACATTCTCATTGTGAAATTGTTGTACGGAAATAGAACAGTGTGGCTTGTTTGTTCGGGATACCGTAGTATTTTGTTTTTGCAAAATGGTCTGGCTTTATCCCTTTATTGTTGTTTTTATAAAAACAACGTTTGTTTATTAGTGGAGAACGATGGTAATGTTTACCAGGGGGTAAGGCAGGGAATACCTAGGTTTCGGAAAGAGCCACCAATCCTCATCAGTTCCCTTGTTTTTGCCTGGGATATTCTCCCCAGAAGTTATTTTAAAAAATAACTTCTATGACAAAAAACATTTTTTACCCAAGTGACGAGATCGTAAGCTCAATAGAAGAGGAACCAAAGAATTAAATAAAACTAAAATTCTCTTGGAAAGTCTTCTAAATCTTACAACCGCACTTATAAACATTTACATCTTTCTCCACTTGTTATGCTTTCGTTCAGCCTGAACGAAGTAGCATAACCATGTAAGTTGGTTTTGTCTGTTACAACAAAAACCCCTTCGTCGACCGTGCCTTGTCTATTAATAGAACAGTGTGGCTTGTTTGTTCGGGATACCGTAGTATTTTGTTTTTGCAAAATGGTCTGGCTTTATCCCTTTATTGTTGTTTTTATAAAAACAACGTTTGTTTATTAGTGGAGAACGATGGTAATGTTTACCAGGGGGTAAGGCAGGGAATACCTAGGTTTCGGAAAGAGCCACCAATCCTCATCAGTTCCCTTGTTTTTGCCTGGGATATTCTCCCCAGAAGTTATTTTAAAAAATAACTTCTATGACAAAAAACATTTTTTACCCAAGTGACGAGATCGTAAGCTCAATAGAAGAGGAACCAAAGAATTAAATAAAACTAAAATTCTCTTGGAAAGTCTTCTAAATCTTACAACCGCACTTATAAACATTTACATCTTTCTCCACTTGTTATGCTTTCGTTCAGCCTGAACGAAGTAGCATAACCATGTAAGTTGGTTTTGTCTGTTACAACAAAAACCCCTTCGTCGACCGTGCCTTGTCTATTAATAGAACAGTGTGGCTTGTTTGTTCGGGATACCGTAGTATTTTGTTTTTGCAAAATGGTCTGGCTTTATCCCTTTATTGTTGTTTTTATAAAAACAACGTTTGTTTATTAGTGGAGAACGATGGTAATGTTTACCAGGGGGTAAGGCAGGGAATACCTAGGTTTCGGAAAGAGCCACCAATCCTCATCAGTTCCCTTGTTTTTGCCTGGGATATTCTCCCCAGAAGTTATTTTAAAAAATAACTTCTATGACAAAAAACATTTTTTACCCAAGTGACGAGATCGTAAGCTCAATAGAAGAGGAACCAAAGAATTAAATAAAACTAAAATTCTCTTGGAAAGTCTTCTAAATCTTACAACCGCACTTATAAACATTTACATCTTTCTCCACTTGTTATGCTTTCGTTCAGCCTGAACGAAGTAGCATAACCATGTAAGTTGGTTTTGTCTGTTACAACAAAAACCCCTTCGTCGACCGTGCCTTGTCTATTAATAGAACAGTGTGGCTTGTTTGTTCGGGATACCGTAGTATTTTGTTTTTGCAAAATGGTCTGGCTTTATCCCTTTATTGTTGTTTTTATAAAAACAACGTTTGTTTATTAGTGGAGAACGATGGTAATGTTTACCAGGGGGTAAGGCAGGGAATACCTAGGTTTCGGAAAGAGCCACCAATCCTCATCAGTTCCCTTGTTTTTGCCTGGGATATTCTCCCCAGAAGTTATTTTAAAAAATAACTTCTATGACAAAAAACATTTTTTACCCAAGTGACGAGATCGTAAGCTCAATAGAAGAGGAACCAAAGAATTAAATAAAACTAAAATTCTCTTGGAAAGTCTTCTAAATCTTACAACCGCACTTATAAACATTTACATCTTTCTCCACTTGTTATGCTTTCGTTCAGCCTGAACGAAGTAGCATAACCATGTAAGTTGGTTTTGTCTGTTACAACAAAAACCCCTTCGTCGACCGTGCCTTGTCTATTAATAGAACAGTGTGGCTTGTTTGTTCGGGATACCGTAGTATTTTGTTTTTGCAAAATGGTCTGGCTTTATCCCTTTATTGTTGTTTTTATAAAAACAACGTTTGTTTATTAGTGGAGAACGATGGTAATGTTTACCAGGGGGTAAGGCAGGGAATACCTAGGTTTCGGAAAGAGCCACCAATCCTCATCAGTTCCCTTGTTTTTGCCTGGGATATTCTCCCCAGAAGTTATTTTAAAAAATAACTTCTATGACAAAAAACATTTTTTACCCAAGTGACGAGATCGTAAGCTCAATAGAAGAGGAACCAAAGAATTAAATAAAACTAAAATTCTCTTGGAAAGTCTTCTAAATCTTACAACCGCACTTATAAACATTTACATCTTTCTCCACTTGTTATGCTTTCGTTCAGCCTGAACGAAGTAGCATAACCATGTAAGTTGGTTTTGTCTGTTACAACAAAAACCCCTTCGTCGACCGTGCCTTGTCTATTAATAGAACAGTGTGGCTTGTTTGTTCGGGATACCGTAGTATTTTGTTTTTGCAAAATGGTCTGGCTTTATCCCTTTATTGTTGTTTTTATAAAAACAACGTTTGTTTATTAGTGGAGAACGATGGTAATGTTTACCAGGGGGTAAGGCAGGGAATACCTAGGTTTCGGAAAGAGCCACCAATCCTCATCAGTTCCCTTGTTTTTGCCTGGGATATTCTCCCCAGAAGTTATTTTAAAAAATAACTTCTATGACAAAAAACATTTTTTACCCAAGTGACGAGATCGTAAGCTCAATAGAAGAGGAACCAAAGAATTAAATAAAACTAAAATTCTCTTGGAAAGTCTTCTAAATCTTACAACCGCACTTATAAACATTTACATCTTTCTCCACTTGTTATGCTTTCGTTCAGCCTGAACGAAGTAGCATAACCATGTAAGTTGGTTTTGTCTGTTACAACAAAAACCCCTTCGTCGACCGTGCCTTGTCTATTAATAGAACAGTGTGGCTTGTTTGTTCGGGATACCGTAGTATTTTGTTTTTGCAAAATGGTCTGGCTTTATCCCTTTATTGTTGTTTTTATAAAAACAACGTTTGTTTATTAGTGGAGAACGATGGTAATGTTTACCAGGGGGTAAGGCAGGGAATACCTAGGTTTCGGAAAGAGCCACCAATCCTCATCAGTTCCCTTGTTTTTGCCTGGGATATTCTCCCCAGAAGTTATTTTAAAAAATAACTTCTATGACAAAAAACATTTTTTACCCAAGTGACGAGATCGTAAGCTCAATAGAAGAGGAACCAAAGAATTAAATAAAACTAAAATTCTCTTGGAAAGTCTTCTAAATCTTACAACCGCACTTATAAACATTTACATCTTTCTCCACTTGTTATGCTTTCGTTCAGCCTGAACGAAGTAGCATAACCATGTAAGTTGGTTTTGTCTGTTACAACAAAAACCCCTTCGTCGACCGTGCCTTGTCTATTAATAGAACAGTGTGGCTTGTTTGTTCGGGATACCGTAGTATTTTGTTTTTGCAAAATGGTCTGGCTTTATCCCTTTATTGTTGTTTTTATAAAAACAACGTTTGTTTATTAGTGGAGAACGATGGTAATGTTTACCAGGGGGTAAGGCAGGGAATACCTAGGTTTCGGAAAGAGCCACCAATCCTCATCAGTTCCCTTGTTTTTGCCTGGGATATTCTCCCCAGAAGTTATTTTAAAAAATAACTTCTATGACAAAAAACATTTTTTACCCAAGTGACGAGATCGTAAGCTCAATAGAAGAGGAACCAAAGAATTAAATAAAACTAAAATTCTCTTGGAAAGTCTTCTAAATCTTACAACCGCACTTATAAACATTTACATCATGGTAAAATTTTGTGGCTACAGTTCGCAAATTGCGATCAATTCGGGGTCACAATAATGCAAGTAAACTGTAGAGATTAATGGGTAACTTTGCTGAAACTGGGTATGTTACTGATATAAAGACAAGACCGTCGATCGAATTTATCGCAGCCGTACGTGATGATGTCGCTCAAACTTCATCCACCTCAATTCGACACCAAGCTCAACAATTTGGTGTCTCAAAATCCATCCATATATACAACGAATTTTTATGAAAGATTTACATCTTTATGCGAAGAAAATAGTTCAATTGACTCAGGAACTGAAGACAATTGACCTTGGACAGCGAGTGGAGTTCGTTAATTGGCTATTGACATTGAGAGACAACATGAAAATGCTGATTTTGCCGATAAAATCATCTTCAGTGACGAGGGCATTTCCATCTCGATTACTTCGTCCATTGTCGTATTTGGGGTGAAGGAACCCCTCGGGTGATTCACGGGAAGCAAGTGCATCCTCAACGTGCCACGGCGTGTGATTTGATTTTTTGGCTGGAGGAATCATTGTACCTTTTTTATGAAAATGAGGCAGGTAAAGCGCAAACGGTCAATGGTGATCGGTATTGTAAATTGATAACCAGCTTTTTTTGTCTAGAATTGGAAAAATGAATGTGGAGGGCATGTGGTTTCAGCAACATGACGCCACATATCATACAGCCAGAGAAACGATTCAATTGCTGCATCAATTACTGGAAACCGGAATTGGAAGCGTAGATCGTGCGATAAAACACATTTAAATTTTTTCTTTGAGTTTTTTTGAAGTCAATAGTTTACGCGAAAAACCAACGACGACTCAAGCCTTAAAATAGGAAATTGGAAGCTGCATTAATGAAATACTGCAGCTGCAAAACGGCCATTCCATAACCTCATCCATACATAACTTCATTCTGTCTACTTTACAATAAAATAAAGTTTTACGATTTTTTTAACATCTGTATTTTATTTAGAATTTAAAAACTGAGATCTAGTTGGGACACCCTTCAGGTCCACTTCCCGATATTCGGTATTCTAATGATTTTTAATATTCAATACCGATACTTTTATTTTTAAAGTTTTCTTTACTTCACAGTGAAGAGTATTACAAGTTCGGCTGTTTTTAGCGTTTTGTATACTTATTCAACTCCGATTGTCTAATATATATATTATATATTTTTTGATGCGAAATTCGTATTTCGGACCGAATTCAGAAGTAAAATCGTGCGCATTTCTGATTATTTTGCCGACTTTCTAACACTTATCGGACCGAATTCGGAAGAACGCCTTATAAAGTTCTGAAGTTCTGCAATAAAAATCGACTATTCTTCAGTAATAACTGTTGAATATATATAAAATGAAAAATATTATATACATTTTCCGGAAATAATATTTAAATCTGGTACCAAAAAAAGAAAAAATACACTTGCTTCATAAAATGCTTGGGTCTTACCTGGATATTTTGGATACGAATGTTTTATAAAACCCAAAAAAGTCGCAAAAGGGCCATTATGGGTATCCAAACCTACTCACTATAATGTTACACATCATTATTACTATTCACTTATTTTTGCCTCTTAAAATATTGGTATTAATACATTATTTGATGTTGTTGAGTAGGGAGATTTCTTGTTGTGTTGACTGGCCTGTTTTTTTCTTATCTATCAGAATTTGATATTGATATACTGAATGTTGTTGATGTTGACGTTAAATGTTCTCAAATATCAAATATTATTTCGAGGTTGATTGGTTCCTCTTCCTTTGGTGCATAAAAAATGTGATCTGATTATAATTGGATTATTTCAAATCACATTACACTTGTTCCATCACTTCGTGATTCTGCTTTTAAGGCTTACATTGATAATAAAAGTATGATAATTGGAAAATCAGTACTTCGTCGTGAGCGTAGAAAATATGACTCTAAGGGTTCAACGGCTATATGGCCTTTTTTTGCGTAAGGATGTATGGAAGGGGACGATCTGATTCTTGACATTGATGTTAATGATCTGAACTATTCTTTTTAATATAGGAACTCACATATACCTAATATTGATTTGCAATTGTGTTCGTATAGAATAAAGTAATATTGTTCTCAATAGAATAAAGTCTAAATCTGTCGGAGTTGTTGGAGCACCTGTGGATTTTTGGAATTAATTTTTACATATGTGTGTGATATTGTTTTGGATTTGGATAATTCTGTTTTGATGTCATCAGTTTTTCCTTGTTTGTGGAAGCAAGCTCGTGTCCTTCTAATACCAAAGGGGAATGTTGTAAATGACCCTGATGATTACAGGCCTATATCAATTCTCCTGGTGATGGCTAAGGTGTGTGAGCATATTATGAAGGACCAAATACTTGCTCTCATGTTGCAAGCAAAATATATAATTGTCAATTTGCGTTCCGTAGGAATCATAATACTACTAGATTGTTTCTTTACTTTACTGACTTGGTGAAAAATAACTCGAGTCTTAATAAGGATATTATAATTGTTTCGTTGGATTTAACAAGAGCCTTTGATTCTATTTCTCATCAAATATTACTCAGAAAACTGATGTATGAGTTCGATATGTGGGGACGATGTGTTTCTCGCTTTTATTCTAAATCTAATATTAATCCTATTGCTAATTCTAATATTAATTCTATTTGTTTAGCTCAGAGGGGCTCCGCCGATGGGAGTAAAACGCCGAATGCGTCGAGCAGTGGACCGTAGGGGGGTAATATAAAATGAAATAAAACACAATAGTTTTTCTTAATATATAGAACTATTTATTGCTAGTTTGGTGGTTGGTAACAATTTTACCTGTGGCAACAATATGCCTTTCTATGCACAACGATATGTGCTGCAAACGATATTGCGGGTGTTGTCTGTCCGAATGACAGCGAAATACTCCTTGATGTCTAAAGGAGGCGGCAAAACAAGTGACAAATAATTTGCAGTTAAAATGTCAAAGGCGCTAGCACAAGGTTGCAATAAACCGTAGCGCGTACATTTTAACGACTAATTAAGGACCAAACCAGGGGTCAATAAATAGCTATATTTTATGCAATTCTAAATTAAACATGCCGACCCCCTTGAAACATCAAAGCATGTTTCAACACAATTAACTTAATCTATATTAGTTCCAGTAGTAGGTACAGGTTGTATAGTGCAGCGTGAGCTTTTTATTCGAACAAAATGTAGGGAATGGAAACGCAAATGAATCTGCAGTAACAGATTCCGGATCCATCTCCCCTACAACGATAATATGAAGCCGCAGATGAATCGGCAGTAACAGATTCGGACTTCAATCAAGCATATTATTACACGAAATGTAATATTTTGAAGCCGCAGATGAACCTGCAGTTACAGATTCGGACTTCAATCGAGCTACGTGTTTCCCGAAACGATATTCGAGGGGGGTTCCAATTGAGACCCTGTGCCAATGTCGGTATATACATTGCCAGTTGTCGCGAGACCGATTTTATGTGAAGGTCGCTTTACAACATTGCTTACAAATTTACGTTTTGTTGACTGATTACCTTCCGATAAATTCATTTTTATAAACTTAATAAGGTTCGTTTTGGACATTTTGTACAGCGATTTCGAATGAACAAAATTAGATTTAGGATTTTCGACTCCAACCGATGTGGAGGATGTATATTTTAAGGGACGAAAAACTGGGGATGCAGCTGACAACAACGATTTTGACGAGCTTGCCTGAGCTTTTGGAGTCAGAACGGGAAACGAACTATTCGGTTTTAATGACTCGCGATGTAGTAACGTGTGATGACGTTGACCACATTTCCAACAACTATTTTTACTAGTACAATTTACTAGTTTATGTCCCTTTACCAAACAATTTATACAATGTTCGTGGCGCTTGACGAATGCAAACCTTTTTGCGGGAGATAATTCCTTAAATGTTGAGCACAAATGAAGGCGATGGGTATTCTTATGACAAAGACGACACGATTTTCCAATAGAAGGGGGAGACGAACATTTAGATTTGGACTTTCTAGCGGTGTCAAGCGAATTTGAATCCTGCAAAGGAATGGATTTCTCTCTATAATTTTCCAAACACACAAGCGTGTTTATCCGCTCTGAAAGAAATGTGTCTAAATCTTTCCACGAAGAAAGAGCCGATTTGTTTTTGATACCTTGTTCCCACAGCAGTGTCGTTTCTTCCGGTAAGCGTTGCAGGCAAAGAAAGACAAGTATCGGATCCCATTGATCCGTGGGAACGTTATAAGTCGACATGGAGGAGATACAACGATTAATTCCAACTCTAATCTCTTTCAAACCAGAGATTGTTTCCTTATCTAGAATTGGAAGACTAAATAACGAAGACAACTGACGATGTACCAATATACGAGTATTGTCATACTCATCATTTAATGTTTTCCAAGCGAAAGCGAAACCACGATTTGTTAAAGGAAATTGGGAAACTATTTCCCTTGCATCACCAGTAGTCTTTTGCAGCAAGTAATACAGGCGCTGCACATCACTCAACCGAGAGTTATTTATAAAAATTGCACTAAACAAATCCCGAAAGGAAGGCCAAGAAGAAAAATCTCCTTTAAAATTTTCAATATCAATTGTGGGCAATGCCATATTGTGAACGATATCACAACCAGAAGAAATATTTGCGGTCATATTTTCCTGCGATTCAGGAACCAAAAGAGATTGAGCCGATTGCTCTTGATTTTTATCCGCGTTTTTAATCAAATTTTTTAATACACAACGAGTTTTTATAATTTTTCTATTAATTGTGGCCATAGTCATCGAATAAATGTTTAAAGAGGCGTTGTGTTTATTTTCTGCCAAATGCAGATGTTCTTTTGTTACATTTTCCGAATTTTCTAAAAGGCGCAACGATTTATTTACCGATTGCCATAGTTTTTCTTACTTGCTCTTCCTTTCCTCTAAAAAACTAATATCTATACCATCATCTTCTACTGCACCGATTTGTGCACCAAATTCTATCAGAGCGTCTGAGTCTCTTATGAAATTTTGCAGAGGAGCGAAGGCCATAACTATAGCAAGAAACACCGAACCAATTTGGGGAAAAATAAATAAAATAACAATTTTATATTTATTTATTTAACTTGTCAAAATGACCGCCTATAGGGTGTGTTAATTTTTAAAAGATCGCAAACAACAACAAAAATTAAATACACTATAGTATTTATATTAATCTAACTTTAATAATAATATTAATTTTACACCCAATGCCAACTAATATAACAAACCAAAGTGACCGACCAACGTAGTGTAGCTACTCAACCTAAACGGACACGACAGAAAGAAGAATCAACACAAATATTCTTCCTTCGTTTGTTATGTTCGTTTACTGATCTAAGGAAGCACAAACAACAAGTGCTGATCAGAGAACGAAGACAAAGCAAGCAAACAGCGGTGGGGGTTTAAACAGTGTTGTTGTTTGCGATTTGAAATGTGACTGTTGTTACAACAAGAGAAAATAATAAATGTAACAACAACAATTTGCAATATTACAGCGGACAGACCAAACAAAAAGAATAATATTGCGGTCTTTGCTTTACGTAGTAAAGCACACCAAACTAAGAAATAACAACGTTTTTTGAAACGAACCAAAACAAAAAGAAAATTAGGGAACGATTTTTGCATCAGTTTTACTTTTGAGTTTTGTTTTGATTTTGATGCTGCCGAATACAAGCATCTAAATTAGAAGCCGACGATTGGCGGGAAACAAAACAAAAGGGAAAGAGGTGACGTTGTAAAACGACCTTTGTACCCAAACAAAACCGATTGTTTTGTTGGTGTCGCGGTAATTTAATAACGCGAGCTCACTTAAAAACAACACTGCACTATACGTACCTTGTAATGCAGGAGTAATGGACTGTATATTTATGGAGGATCCAAGTATCCATACGCAAGCGATGATCCAAATCTGGCTCGAATTGACCAATGTTTAGCTCAGAGGGGCTCCGCCGATGGGAGTAAAACGCCGAATGCGTCGAGCAGTGGACCGTAGGGGGGTAATATAAAAAGAAATAAAACACAATAGTTGTTCTTAATATATAGAACTATTTATTGCTAGTTTGGTGGTTGGTAACAATTTTACCTGTGGCAACAATATGCCTTTCTATGCGCAACGATATGTGCTGCAAACGATATTGCGGGTGTTGTCTGTCCGAATGACAGCGAAATACTCCTTGATGTCTAAAGGAGGCGGCAAAACAAGTGACAAATAATTAGCAGTTAAAATGTCAAAGGCGCTAGCACAAGGTTGCAATAAACCGTAGCGCGTACATTTTAACGACTAATTAAGGACCAAACCAGGGGTCAATAAATAGCTATATTTTATGCAATTCTAAATTAAACACTATTAATAATTGCATTGTTTATGTAGGACAGTGTTTTGAAAATTCCATTTCCATTACCATTAAGTTCGGCAATCATGCATATAATTATAATATTGCTCTATCATAGAATGTTGGTTATTTTGTTTGATGAGACTTATATCGATTCAGTTCAGAGGAGAGTTTTTGCAATTATTCGTAGATTATATGGTACTAATTTATTTTTACCATTTTGGGTTTAAAATAGTTGGCAAATGCTATTTTATTGCCTTAAATCAATTATGGGCTTGAGCTGTTTTCTGATACGACTAATCGTATTCAGGCGTGTCGTCAATGCTTTCGCGAGATTTGTGTGTGGTTTGAAGAAACATGATCACATCTCAAATTATGTTGAAGAGTTCCTGGGAGTTTCTTTTGAGCAATTTGTATCTGTTAAGATATTGAATAATTTTTTACAAAACAATCAGAGGTGGTGCCCCTAGATTGCTGGCTAACATGTTCAGGTTTTCCAGGTCAACAAGGAGAACTCAGATATTAATACCCAGAACTTAACATTTGAAAATTCCTTTGTTGTACGTATTGCACGATTGTTGAACTATCTACCAATTGAGCTTAGAATTGTTTCCCTTTCCAATAATGCCCTTCGCTTGAAAGTATTGATCATTTCCTGAAGCCAGGTATCAATCCCAAACAATATTTAAGGTTCAGCTTTATTAAAAAAATTTTGATTGCTGGTTGTTGGTTATTATACATTTATGATTTATTTAATATTTTTTGTTCTTTGTAGTTTTGTCTGGGAAGACTTTTATAACTCATAATGGTGCTGTGTGAAAAGTATTTATAAGTTTTGTACTTGGTATAATAATACTATTAATTGGACTTGGAGAATTTTGTATTAAGAATGAAATGAATAAAGAAAGAAAGCATATTATACCAAAAGTATGGGTCTTTGAACCCGCACGACCCTATTGTGCACTACGAAACAAAGTTTTCTACTTTTTTATGTAGCCGGCCGTCGGCCTGAGTTTGGGATTTTCTCCACTAGGTCTCCTCTATGTCAAACACCGGTTGCGCGAACCAACGTTATTTTTTTTAAAGAAGTAGTGACTACACGTTCACCTCTCTCTACTTTACTATACCCCATATAGATGTCTAGGCTGAACCTCCTCTGGACAGTCTGGCTTCTTATACAGCGGTATAATGCGGACTGCAAGAAAGTTTCATCCTTGAAACACGTAGATTTATTAAGCTTTGTTGTGTTTCAGAACATGGCAATATAGTGAGTAATGAAGTGGCCGAATCATTAGAACTGGGATTGATCTACCGATTGATGAGACTTTTAAAATTTCAATAAGTTATTATTAGCAGCTGATACCTGCTTCAAAAAATCTCTTATTGAAGAAGCTAGAAGAAGATGGCACTTGGAAACCGATTGCAGAGTAACAAAGGCCATCTGGCCGGTAATTTCGAGGAGAAGAACAAACGTCCTTCTATAAGTAGGTCTGTTCTAAGGCTCGTGGTAGGCATTCTGTCTGGTCACTGCAGTGTGAGATGTCTGAAAGTTTTTCTAAAATTAACATATTTTTTAAAAGCGGCCTCTGAGTATTCCCAGCACCGTGTACGCGAAGTAAACCAAAAAAAAAAAAAAACAAATTGTTTTTGAACTGATTTTCCTATATCAGAGTATATTGCGTTTGAGGATCCCATACAACAGAACCATATTCTGAACAAGAGACATAAATAAATGTTTTGTTATGTATTGAGTAGAAAATTCTTTTTCCATCGTTTTACAAAACCTAAAACCATTTGCTTTGTTCATCAATTTTATTACATGGCTATTAAGAGATCAACAAATTATTCTACAGTTGATAAAACATGACATTTAATATTATTTTATCTGGAGAAGCACATATTTTTACATTTTTATTTAACTTAAAATCCATACAATTTAACCAATGCCATTGAAAAAGGCTATCTAAATCGATCAGAAGTAAATTACTTTGTATGTCCGAATTATGAGTAATAAACCATTACTCCATACAATTTCGAAAATTTTTTGAAATTGGTAAGTCATTGTCTTGCATTTTTTCACAAAATTACTACATTGCACTGTTTTTTTACGTTTATTTTGGCATAAACTCTAATTTTAAAGCTATTGAATTGAAATTTGTTTTGTATACATTTTTTATGCTCCCAAGATGACCTACCAATTTTCATATGATTTGGGGCACTATTTCATATAGCTGCTATATAGCCGATCTGGCCGATTTGACCCAAGCCATTTTGAATGTTTAGTTTTAAACCGCTCTAATTTACGGTTGCACTTTGGCAAATGCTTTTTTATATAATTTACAAAATCTTTAACTTGTTTTGATTTCAAACGCATTTGGTCTTCATTTAAACTGATATTATTGATATTCTGTAACACATATTTCACAAGTGCATCTTCTGAGCGATTGTTGCTGCTCCAAATTTCAATAAGCGCTGCATGGGCAAACACATGTTTATCTGCAAAACACGTGTTGACACAAAATAGAACAAAAAAGGCTAGTTACTCATTAATTAACACACTTTCTTTAATAACCTTGCATTTATACCTTTTTGCAATGCTTTGCCATTCACAACACTCCACGGAACACAACTACAATTTATAGATTTTATATAAAGTTATACATAAACAAAACATTTTACAGTATTACAACAACAGACAATTATGAGAAAAAGGGCACCTCGTCTTAATTTTACATACCTGCACTAACGTTTTCCATAATTACACATTTTATTTTTTTTTTAATTTTGTTAAATCGCCAGTTGTAGCAAAACAAAGTGACTTTCAAACAGCTGGCTTCAAAAGCTCGTCAGCAAAAAAAGGTTGTCACCTGCATTGATATTAAATATTTTTTTTTTTCTAATATGGGTATCTACATTTGGAAAATCAGTTAAATTTCAAAATATGAAACCAAAAAAAAGCCTTTATGCCAAAACATCATACTTTTTACCCACAGTGCATTGGTGAAAATCTATAAAACATGAATGAAATATTGGGGTTTCCCACAAAATTGAATTCAAGATAGAGTGACACAATTATACCTTTTATTACCAATTGACGTTAAAAATTTGCATGTCATGGTTAAATCCATGGCTAAATAAGAAAAGAGTCAGAAATGGAAACCTACAGAAAATGCCATGGAGTTAAACATCATGCCAAAAGTCCCAGTTTGCAAAACACTTATTCGGGGTCAAAGGTCTTAATTTTTAGTTTTTTTCGGAATCTTTTCGAAAACGTTAAGTTTTATAAAATGTTGTTCCATCAAGAGTTAAAATTAAACTATAAAATTACACTAAACGTAATATGCATACATTTTCCCGCCACCTGAGACATACTCCAACTATTGTTTTGACAATGTTAACATCATTTAAGAAGGCATTAATTTATTGTTGGTAATCCCATATATTTCAATCAGATTCATATTCTGAATGTCTACTTCAACAGTCGGGTCTTATTTGATTTCATTTTTTCCCTTCTGATGGTAGTTCATGACTGATTCATTGAGCTCCTCATTAAGATCACATTCTATTGTCCTAAATTGGACATTTGAACATGACTGTCCTTGTCAAATTAAACAAAGTAACATGGCACAGTTGAGGAAGTTAGAACCCGTTAGTTAACTACCCGCTAAATACAACTTTTTTCTTGTGATGCTCCCTATCTGCCAAAACATGTTCATATTTTGTGTATGTGTGTGCATTGTTTTAAATAAAAAATACAATAATTTAAAATGATTTCAAATTCAGTTGCAAAATAAATATATATTTTGACGTTAATGGGTAACAGATTGTACAACTTTGAGATAAACTATCTTAGATTTAATTTTATGGAATAACCCCAACATACCATTCATGTTTTGCCTTTTTTTCAATATAAGAATTAAAAAAAAAAAATAAAATAAACTAATCCAATTGTTGCATATTTACAAGTATATTTGACAATATAAGACTCCTGTACAGAGTTTCATTTTTCCTTGTTTTTAGAATATGAATAACCTTTCTGTTAAAATTGCAGAAAATAGTATAGGTGATGATTTTCTGAACAGTTGGCTTGGCCCGAATAACTTTTTTGCACACGTGGTATTTATTATAGGGACTTTTGCCACATTGTTTGTAATGATAAACTCCAGATCCATACCAAAATTCGGCATTGTGTGAATTTTGCAAATTCAAATGCTTATTTCGACTTGACTACTATTGATTATCCTTTAAATAATATGGGTGACGCATTTTGTTTTTAATGAAAATTGTGATTTTAAATTCCAATTAAGTCAATCGCATTTGTGCAACAACTACTCAGTTTATTGTCAAATTGTTTTTTCAGAAGTGGTCTTCTTGTCCAACATTTTGGTCCTCTTGTCGTACATTTCAAAAAATGAAATTTTCATTTTTAATTTTGAATGTTGCCAATGGAAATTTATGTGAAAAAAGTATACCATATGTTGTCATGGTGAAAACAAATTTCTTACATTTAGTAAAACTTTCCATTTTGAAATAGATTCAAAATGTTTTGTTGGTGAGTGTACCATGACTCCAAATATGGAGGGTTCTCAGCGAAAACAGAAGCAACACATTTATTTTAATAAATCACAATATTTAAATAATCAATGCATATGTGGTAAAAAATCGGAAATAGACATGAACTCTTTACATATAAAGTAGCTTTTTTTAGCACTGATTTATTAGGTACCATTACAGTCATATCAAGTTTTAAAAAATTGAAAAAACCAATTGCATTTTTAATATTTCTTCCAGGTCTGTGCAGCAATCGACCCAACTCCAGAAATTCATTAAATAGCAGACTTTCAAGTTCACATAATTCATTGAGTGTTTCATCTGCTAACAAACCGGATGATTCAATATTTATAACACAAGCGATGTCACATGACGCTTTACTTACAAGAGAAATATCTGATTTCTATAATGTTCCAATTGACTCTGACATATACGCTTTACCAGTAGATATGATTAATTCAGAGAAAGAAAGATCACAAAACGTTCATAGACACAGTGCCCACAGCTCCGCCGAAGCAAATGGATCGGAATGCAAAGATGTCATCATATCCAGCAGTTGTAGTAAACACACTTTCATGAAATGTCAACACCAAACAAAGGCAAACCGCAAACACAAAAATAAGCGCAAAAAAAAGTCTACTTTGAATTGTCCCGAGAATGGCGAAAGTAGTGATCATGCCCCGAGTCATGTCTCCACTAGTATTTCTTCAAGGTATAATTCTACTTTTGTATCTACTTCGAGCATACACGATGATACCAGTGTCAACAATGGAGAACCTTTGCATATGTCACTGGAAGAGGTGAAACAATTCTATCATACACTCTACTCGGAAACCAAAGATAATAAGGTGGACGGCGCAGCTGCTTCCATTGGACCTCAATCACACTCCAAAACACTTATTATATCGAGCTCGAATTCCAAAGTATCCAATGACACCGCTTGGAGTGGGTCTCGTGGCAGCAACCTTACATTGTCTCAAAGTCGTATAGAAAAAGTACATGGTTCAAACACTAAATGCAGTGTATTAACACAAAAAACCTTCTCTTCTGATTCTGAGACTCACACAAATAACAACAATAACAATATGATTGCAATCAATAACCAAAACAACCAGAAACAGAATATGTCTCATAATTTTAACATAATCACCTCCACTGAAAAGGAACACCCTACAGAAATGACACAATCAATTCTCAAGACTAACGTAATATCTTCCAACGAAAAGAAATCTCAATTTACCTTGAATTTGAAGCAGCGATTTTGCAGCATTTTCCGCTTTCGAAAAAACAATAGTAGATGTAGCCAAAAAAGTGACTCCAACGATCATGACGATCATACTACAAGCAATGAAAAATCAACTGCAACGAAGTCAAATGAAGACAAGCGTAAGAAGTTTCAGTCAAGAGCTCTCCCGCCCTTACCTAAGAAAGGTAATGAGGGAAATACACATAAACATAATGAAATATGCACACCATTGATTTTGTTTTTTAATTAGAATCAGGAGAGGAAAACAGTAACAAACATGAAGAAATCGCTAATGGAAAGGAAGAGAAGAAACCGGAACCTAGATCTTTTCATTTCACATCCAGTATTGAAAAAGTCAAAGATGTAAGTCAAAATCTGTGTAAAGTGATTGAAGAGGGAAGTGTAAAAGTGCAGTTTTTATTTGGCAAGAACTGAATTCGTTTGTAACCAACAGATAGTCTATTTTGAAACCACAATCTATTTACATTTGCGTTTAAAATAGTAGATGTTTCGGCTTCTAACATTTCCGCAATTGGCATTAGGGACGATAAATTTTCAAGTAAAAATTTCTCAGTAAAATTTACTGAAATAATTTTTTTCTCTCTTTTGCCTTCAAATATTGCAAAAAGTTATCGAAAAACCTTTAGTAAAATCTATCAAGAAAACAGCTGTTTCGAACAATGCATAGTTTAGAAAATTAAATCAAAATTCCATTTTTTGTAGTGAAAAATAGGTTATTCAATTGTATAATACAATGTTAAATTCTTATTATGTGTGTTTAGCTCAGAGGGGCTCCGCCGATGGGAGTAAAACGCCGAATGCGTCGAGCAGTGGACCGTAGGGTATATGCAAAAAGATAAATAAAAACACAAGGGTTTTTCTTAGTATAAAATAAAACTGTTTATTCTCAGTTTGGTTGGTGGTAACGATATTACCTTTGGCAACAATATGCCTTTCTACAAACAACGATATGTGCTTTGCAAACGATATTGCGGGTGTTGTCTGTCCGAATGACAGCGAACTACTACTCGATGTCTAAAGGAGGCGGCAAAACAAGTGACAACTAATTACTCGTTAAAATGTAAAAGGCGCTACCACAAGGTTGCAATAAACCGTAGCGCGTACATTTTAACGAATAGTTAAGGACCAAGCTAGGGGTCAATAAAAAGCTATATTTAATGTAATTCTAAATTAAACAATATGAAAAATAATTAAATACGTAAATTATTGCCTGAAATTTGTAAGCAGTTTTGTATCGGACACAATGATCTCTCTATGTAACTCAACTGTCAAAATTGTTCTCTTTACTCCCTCTCATTTACAGGAGTTTTGGCCTATTTATTGCCTATAACACGATTTTTGGAGTAGTCTGAGATAGATAATTTTGCATACAGAATAATGGAATACATAGTTCAGAATCGTTTCAAATGAGTACGAAAAGCGATTGTTGATAAGAAAGCTAATTTCTAAAGTGACATCGTATAAAAAGTTTCAAAACCAAAGAGGAATATTGGAATTATTGTAACGCATTAAGAAGAACACTTCTTTGCTACTGCTACAGACTTTGTATAGAAGCATGCGTAGAAAGTATCCGAAGACTTCTTCGAGATCCAAGTTTGCCATTGATTTTCAAAATCGATGAGTGAAAGAAACGTACAATTCGGGGTGATCTTTAACCATTAATCATTTCTGCCATGGAATTGAAAGATTTAGCATTTTGGATAAAAGTTTTGAATTTAACTCATTTTAAAAATGAAGAAAAATATGAACAAAAAAATGAAAACAACATAATAACATATTTCGACAGCAAAATTGATTGTTGGCTTTTGTGTTACGTAGGTTTCCCAACAATTGCAAACCAGTAGAATTCAGGCTTAAGTCTTACCTTACTATCTAAAGTTTTTTCTACAATATCCATCAACAAAGAAGACAACTCGATTTTCTCGATAATACGAAGGTGGTTCGGAAACTTCTTAGCCTATCAATGGAAGAGAATAGTTAGTTGTTTCAAAAATATTTTTATTTTCAATATAATCTCCTGAAACTTCAATACACTTAGTCCAACGCTTTTCTAGCAATACTATCCCTTGATTAATAAAATAGTTTTCCAAACGATCCGAACAAGCTTGAGAAATGTTCATTCTTAAGCGTTTTTGATCGAATGTTAACAAATGCAGCACACATCTTGCAGAAAGCTTTTCATCTGTAGTTCTTTATTCAAAATTAAATGGACTCGAACATTTGAGATACACATGATTTATTCACCGATCATTTAAAATCAATGCAACAAGTTGTTTGGTTTTTGATTGTTTTGATAGTGATTCTGACACGGCTGAAAAATAAGTTCAGGCTATTGAAAATATCTAACACCGATGTTCGCCGCCTATCCATTACCATTTTTGCCCTGTTCTGTCTATAAATCGTTGCGTTACCAATAATACAATTAGAAATACAATTTCGTATTTATCTATTTATTATTAATCATAATTTTTAATTTTCATCATTAAGAATTTTACATTTCACTTGTTGTATTGTTACGTCATTTTACAATAATATTTATTTACTGAATTTGTACTTAATTTCATATTTCGAAATGTGTTTATTGCTTCACAATTACAGAACACTCAAATTCTACCTAACCGTCATAGTAACACACTGTATTTAAGTTTACGTAGAGAGATTTGGCTGGATCTGCACCAAGCTCAGACAACTGCTTGCTTTGTGTAAAAATGTATCCTTCGCAACCCAAAGTTCACCAGTTCCCTCGTCTTCATAGGAAAGCCTCTCAAGTTTTCCGTCCATTTCTATCTGCTTATAAAAATAACGTTTGTTTATTGAGGATGTAGGCAGGGAATACTTAGGTTTCGGAACCCTCATTAGTTCCCTTGTTTTGTCTGGGATATTCTCTCCGGGAATTATTTTAAAAATAAAAAATAGAACAGTGTGGCTTGTTTGTTCGGGATACCGTAGTATTTTGTTGTTGCAAAATGGCCAGGCTTATCCCTTTATTAAAAAAATAACTTCTATGACAAAAAACATTTTTTACCCAAGTGACGAGATCGTAAGCTCAATAGAAGAGGAACCAAAGAATTAAATAAAACTAAAATTATTTTGGAAAGTCTTCTAAATCTTACAACCGCACTTATAAACATTTTCATCTTTCTCCACTTGTTATGCTTTCGTTCAACCTGAACGAAGTAGCATAACCATGTAAGTTGGTTTTGTCTGTTACAACAAAAACCCCTCCGTCGACCGTGCCTTGTCTATAAATAGAACAGTGTGGCTTGTTTGTTCGGGATACCGTAGTATTTTGTTGTTGCAAAATGGTCAGGCTTATCCCTTTATTGTTGTTTTTATAAAAAAAACTTTTGTTTATGAGTGGAGAACGATGGTAATGTTTACCAGGGGGTAAAGGCAGGGAATACCTAGGTTTCGGAAAGAGCCACCAATCCTCATCAGTTCCCTTGTTTTTTGTCTGGGATATTCTCCCCAGAAGTTATTTTAAAAATAACTTCTATGACAAAAAACATTTTTTTACCCAAGTGACGAGATCGTAAGCTCAATAGAAGAGGAACCAAAGAATTAAATAAAACTAAAATTCTTTTGGAAAGTCTTCTAAATCTTACAACCGCACTTATAAACATTTTCATCTTTCTCCACTTGTTATGCTTTCGTTCAACCTGAACGAAGTAGCATAACCATGTAAGTTGGTTTTGTCTGTTACAACAAAAACCCCTCCGTCGACCGTGCCTTGTCCATAAATAGAACAGTGTGGCTAAAAACAACAATAAAGGGATAAGCCTGACCATTTTGCAACAACAAAATACTACGGTATCCCGAACAAACAAGCCACACTGTTCTATTTATAGACAAGGCACGGTCGACGGAGGGGTTTTTGTTGTAACAGACAAAACCAACTTACATGGTTATGCTACTTCGTTCAGGTTGAACGAAAGCATAACAAGTGGAGAAAGATGAAAATGTTTATAAGTGCGTTTGTAAGATTTAGAAGACTTTCCAAAAGAAATTTAGTTTTATTTAATTCTTTGGTTCCTCTTCTATTGAGCTTACGATCTCGTCACTTGGGTAAAAAATGTTTTTTTGTCATAGAAGTTATTTTCAAAATAACTTCTGGGGAGAATATCCCAGACAAAAAACAAGGGAACTGATGAGGATTGGTGGCTCTTTCCGAAACCTAGGTATTCCCTGCCTTTACCCCCTGGTAAACATTACCATCGTTCTCCACTCATAAACAAAAGTTGTTTTTATAAAAACAACAATAAAGGGATAAGCCTGACCATTTTGCAACAACAAAAAATAAAAAATAATATAAGCAAAAAATATTGTACATATATATTGAGTTATTTAGACCAAAAGAATAGCACAATGGTCTTAAGTATCGTTAATTTAATGGGTACGTAAAAGCATTAACTCACTTAAACTTCGTTAAACAAGAAGAAACTTTAAACTAGAATAAAAGAGATTCGTAACGCCTTTGAGTGAAAGCGTTAATAGATTGCTGTTGCAAAAACTACTGTTACCGCCTAACATAACATGCGAAGTAACATAACATTGTAATTTAGTATAATATAGACGTTGAATTATGTTTTATAATATACTTCTAGTAACTATATAAACGGCCTGCTATACGGAAGATATTGATGTCGCCTGTTTGCGTATCCGATGTAATGCAATTTATTTTTTTTTAACTCCCGTTGTTGTTGTAAAAGGGTTCGCAGACCACACTAGAGCCGCAACCTAACCACAGACCACCCTATCGATTAAAAAGAGGTCAACAAGTACTATCCGCGCTCCAAGTACTGCCGGTTAGCGCCTTGATGAACTTGTTCCTATTTTTCATGTCTTCTATTAATGGATATGGCTGTAATGCTGTTGTCGTGCTGTGTTGCTAACCTAAATCATGTTAATGATTAGCAACTGGGTAGCTTTTGATCCATCACAGTTACGTAATTGAACTTGATTGTAGTCCTATCAACCACTTTCCCAGAGTGATTAAAGAGAAGAGCATTCGACAGTGGCATGATTCCCACCAAAGGTGTTAGGTCAGGTTTCGCCATAGAAATGAACAGCCTTGTTCTGGTTGTCTCGAGCCTGTTTAAACTTTTGCACTTCAAAACTTTATTAGATTTGCAGGTAAATGAATTAAGTGCTTTCAGGGCTGCTTGACTATCAACGTATATAGTACCGGGCCGTTATGTTCACTGGTTCTCTTATCCAACAAATTTATGTTTTTTTATAGCAAAGATTTCTGCCTAGAATACGCTGCAGTTGTTGTTAGGATTAAAGGAGCTTTTAATATGTAGGCTACCGTTCCATTTTCTGTCTTTCAACTAGAGATGGATTGTTTTACGACTTGTCCTGTGTAGGGTTCGAGTCGCACCGTACAACTGGTGGCTATCTGTCCTCTACAAATAGACCTAAAGGGTTTACGTGAAATAGGATATGCAATGCTGAGGTGAGCTTCAAAATGCACCTGTAATCACTAACGGTGAACTTTGAGCGCCGTCAAATTAGAACTCCATAAGCGAGAATCGGACGGACAATTAAAAAAAAAAAAAATAAATAAATAAATAAATAAATAAATAAATAAATATATATATATATATATATATATATATATATATATATATATATATATATATATATATATATATATATATATCTCCATCCTATTCTCGCTTACAGAGTTCTAATTGAAATGTGGTTTACGCCCCCAACTTTCTCCTTTGGAGTTATAGCGGAATAAAGTGCAATTGGGACTCTTTCCGCGTGCGTGATGGCCAAAAATAGTCTGACTTCATCTAGTATTGTTGGCGAAAACTGTTTAAGAAGGATCAACTCATAGGCAGTTACTATGTGTACACCTAAATTTTGGAATGCTTACCGTTCTGTGAATCAGACCTACATCCTCGACTGAATATTTGCGATGTTGATGATTGAAGTGTTGATGGTTTACCGCACCTGGCTAACAGATTTAGTTGATGTGTTGGCAAGGAAGTCTTAAAACTTTTCGTTGTCACAACAGATGACCTTAAATTCTTTATACAGAATGGTGCTGCCAAACTGCATCCTCCGAGGATCCACGTTCATTCATTTTGTTCCAAAGAAAAGTGCGTTTTTAGGAGGGAGGGTTGAAGAAAATTCGGGATTGACTTCATTCAACTAATTCTGTTGAGCTTAAATAGAAAATGTCAATATTTCCCCACATGTTCTTTGGAGTCTATCATATATATTTTTATATTTTTAGTATGGATGGTATTGGGGCCCTTTATCAAGCGAAGCAGCTGAAAAGGTTTTATCTAACGAACCTGATGGAAGTTTTATTGTGCGTGATAGTTCTGACGATCATTATATTTTTTCACTTAGTTTCAAACTGAACAACTGTGTCCGTCATGTCAGAATCGAGCAAGATCAAGGTATGTTAATCATATAAATGGCGTTTTACATTAATTTTAATATTTTTTCTGTGGGAATGTCAGGAACGTTTTCATTTGGATCGTATGCTAAATTTAAATCTCAAACCATCACAGAATTTATTGAGAAGGCCGTAGAACATTCACGTAGCGGCAGGTAATATTACATATTTTTTATAAAAATATTTGTTTGTGCACTGTTTGAATTCTTTACAGATATCTGTTCTTTTTACATCGAAGGCCCGAACATGGACCCATGAGAGTGCAGTTGACAAATCCAGTATCTAGATTTAAACACGTTCAAAGTTTACAGCATATGTGCAGGTATATATAACATTGTTTATTACATGTAAATGACTTAGCTACATATTATTTCAAACCTTTTTGAGAAATATTTAACTGTTGATAGTGAGCTGTTATTTAGCATAAGCTCTTTAAATTTCATTTTATTTTAAATTTGGCTATTCTAATGTAATAATATAATACGAACCTAGTTAATTTGAATTAAATTAATTGGAAATTTATCTGTGGTTTGAAATTTCCCATTTGCAACTCAAATTATTATTTGTTCAAATTTTATTTTTAGCTTTAATGTTTCTGTTTCAATTTCGATTTTCCTCATTAGAATATCAAAATATTAATTCGAATTGCAAATTAACTTTTCTTAAATGACAACCAAATATAACATGAATTATGAATGAAAGAAATCAACTTATTGTCAAGTTTTTGGCTATAAACATAGGATAAAAGGAAACTAATCAATGTATTTGCCTTTTCCAGATTTGTTATATTAAAAGCTGTAATAAGAAAGGATCTGATTCAAACATTGCCATTACCAAGAAGACTTTTAGACTACCTGAATTACAAACACTGTTATTCAGAACAAATTGAAAGTGACAGTTCCAATTCACAGGTATGTTGTCCACTATAAACTTTGAAGAAGGTGCACAATTGCTTTTCTGAAAATAGGGTCACAATCAAAAAATTATTGATAGCATCGCATTTAATGTAATTTCCGTTTCTTTTTTATTTTAAAAGTTCTATTTTTTTGAAAGTTTGTCGTTAAAATTATACTTGTCACTTTTAAATAAGAAATCAAATTTCAACGAAATATTGTTTTGAATTTCCATTAGCACGATAGAGTTCGTAAATATGGAGAATAAATGGACCAAAAATGTCGGTCTCAATGATAAAAGAAAACAATAATCAAAATTCTGTCTTAATTATCCAGTGATTTACAATTATAAGTTGTTTGGTTTTTTGATAGTAATTCTGACATTATAAGCCAAACAGTTAAACCTCTATACTTCAAATTTTTTTTCATTGTACCATGATGACAAGTACGTACCATGTTCGAGCATAAATCTTCTGTAATTCAAACATACAATTTTGATTTTTACTTTCATTTTATAAGATAAAGCATTAGAACTGGTGGCTTACATGTGGCGATGTAATCGAGTAAGCATGGCCTGAAGTTTCTTCAGTATGACTGAATTACAAAACGTATCAGGTTAGGTTAAAGGATGCGCGGTTGTGAAAAACAACCACTCCACTCGGAGACCTTTTGGTCCATTGTGTTCATCCTAATTAAGAAAATAGGAGAATATAATAAAGAGAAGAAAAGGAAATGAATGGCCATTTTAGTCTTCTGGCTAACTGAAGAATGACTGCTGGCTTGATGTCAGAAAGGGGGGAGAAGTCCGGCAGAATTTGCTTACCCAGTAGCCTCTGTCTCACTCCTATAAGAGTTGGGCAGTGGCAGAGTAAGTGCTCCGCCGTCCCAGTTTTCTTCTTGTCCTGACAAAGCCTGCAGTATTCAGTATCGTCACCCCATTTGGATGTCATGGCCTTTATTTGCACTGTCCTGTAATTAGGCCCACCACAAGCTTTAAGTCCAGCTTCGTCATGGATATGAGTGACCTTGATCTCCTTTCGGAGTTCATCGGCCAAATCTTTTTGGAGACATTACATCCCCTTCCATTTAGCCAGTTCTGTTGAAACCTCCCAAGATGGTTTTTATGCAGCACTTGGAAGAAGTGGCATAAGGGTGCCTTCACTGAACTCTCAATCTCTAGATTAACTGACTCAGATCCACGTCTGGCCAATACATCGGCCGATTCATTGCCAGATATGTTGCAGTGTCCAGGGACCCAACAGAGTCTGACAAACGACTTAAGCTTTAGCAGAGCATTCCAGAACTGTCATAGATTTGATTGCAAATGAATTTAGAGCCTTGAGGGCCGCTTGACTATCGACATATATAGTCACCGGTCCGTCCAGTTCATTGATTCTATTTGCCAGCAGCTCTATGGCCTTCCTGACAGCAAAGATTTCTGCCTGAAAACGCTACAGTCGTTGTTTAGTTTGAAGGATCTTTGGATTCTTAGATTTTCACAGTAGATTCCAGCTCCCGTTCCACTTTCTATCTTTGACCCATCAGCATAGACAGCTATACCGTTAAAAGGTGGAGTGTCGCAGGTCCAGATGTCTCTGTTAGGTATATGGATATAAAGTAGTTCAAAGCTGTGCTTAGGTGATGTATAATCGCAAGCTATAGCCTGATTTCCTATGTTCACCTCATACTTGAAAATGACGGAGTGTCCAAAGGCTGACTCCGCCATTCTCCCAGTTCATTGAGTCGCAGGTCACAATTAGCAGCTTGTTCCTCTACAACGGTTTTAAGTTTAGTAGGGTGTCTAGTGAGGATTGGTGTGTACTCATAAACGCGCCTGTAATTAGTAGCTATGCAACTCTTTGGACTTTATCAATGCTTTAACTGAAGGTAGTTTTCCCTAAGGAGTGCCACCAAACAAGCCCTCCATAGGTGAGAATTGTTCTGACGACTGACTCATACAACTAATTAACTATGTGAGTCTTGAGTCCCCAGCTTTTTCCTATGGAAGTTTAGCAGGAATAAAGTGCAATTAAGCCCCTCTTCGCTCGCTCCTCGCTGCTCCTCTTCCAGCTTAGTTTCTGGTCTAGGACGGTTCCGAGATATTTGGCTTCCGAAGAAAGGCTTAGCATAACACCATCCAGTATTGGTAGCGAAAAGTGTGGGATTTTCCGCTTCCTTGTGAAGAGTACGAGCTCATGCTCGAGTTGACGATTCTGCTGCTGAGCATAATATCAATTCAATCAACAAGAGGGAGGGAACTATGAATTGCCTCGAGTGTCACATTATTGAAGGCTCCCTCGATGTCGAGAAAGGCTGCCAAGGTGAAGCACGAATTGTTCAGGTTCCTCTCTATTTAACCCACGACGTCGTGTTGCGCTGATTCAACAGATTTGCCTTTAATATAGGCATGTTGAGCTGCGCTCAACGAGGTCAAGGGTGTCAGAAAACTAATCTCAATGTCTATTAGTCTCTAAAGCGTTTTCAATAGAAAAGACGAGAGACTGATGGACCTGTAGTCTTTTGGAAGTACATGACTTGGTTTCCTAGCCCTGGGGATATAAGTGACTGTACTTCCCTCCACAGTGATGGAATGTGAGAGAGACGCAGATAAGCCTTAAATATGACATCCAGGAAAGATATTATTACCGTCGATGCATGCTGTAGCATGGCGGGAATAATGCCATCCGGTTCCGGCGATGAGTTTATAACTGAATGAGTTTATAACTCACAAAATCTTGGGAGTGCTTACAATCCGATCTACCAATCGGGCATTTTCCGCATCGGAGCAGTTTGGAAAGTGAGTATTTGCTAACAGATTGAGTGCTTCTAGACCAGAGTCAGTCCAGCTTCCGTCATTCCGCTTTATGCATCCAATGGATTTGGGGTCCTTTGAAAGTACTCAACGGAATCTGGAGGCTGTGTCTACATCTTCTATGAACTCAGCAACGCAAACCCAAGACAGTCTTTTGGCCTTTTCGAATTGTCTGCCGAATTGTAGGCTTCTTGGATCTTCCCTTAGGAAAACCAATTCCCTCAGACGGTCCTCAATGAGAAGCCACCGACTTTCACTGATTTTGCCTTCCGGCTCAGCTCGGTCGATGATCGCTACACGAATATGTTTCCTTTTCCTACTCCCTTCGCTTAAACCTATTGTAATAGTGTTCTGAACAATATTCAATTAAATTGAAGCAAAATATTGCAATAGTTCATTAGTGTGCTGATTTCGACAATACATGGGGTAGTGTAGAAGATCAAGAATATGAAAATGCACATACAAGTTGTTTTCGACGAACGGCCACCTTTTTTTTCAAATCTAATACGTAAACGTGAAAAAAAAAAAATCAACAGTATTCCAGTGATAATGATGAATTCCAAAAGGACTCACAAGATGAGAATAGTGCAGCAACAATTTTAGATCATTATGAAAACATGTTCGTGAGACAGGTACAGATGTTTATTTTCCATTTTTTGAACTCATGTGGGGTAGGTAACAAAAGAAGTCGAAATATATTGACACCAAACCCGATTAAAGTGCCAAATCAGATATTCTCTCCAGAGTTTTCATCGATTAATCGCCTCTGCAATTGCAATGGGTCCACATGTAAAGCCACTTCAAATTAATGCATTGTTGTAAACTTTTAGCAATAGTTCCAAACTTTAAGTTAAAAATGTTTTTTTTTTTTTTGTTTTACAATTTGAAACTAATTGCTATGTTTCTATAACAACAACTGATGTATACAACTTATAAATACACCCATGAATACACCTAGCTGAAATTTGTATAAAGTATATAAGGTTTGTTTGTTGTGAACAAATTCTTTTAATTAGTCCACCAAATGGACTCAAGATAGATTTAACTTTATGGGAAATTACATCAGTAGTTAATTTTTTAAATAACTTTGGAATGATACTCAACTTTGCGATTCCTCTATAATTAGAAGCATGATGCCAGATTTATGTAGAGGCACCAAATACGATTTTTCTAATCAGAAGGGAAATTACTAAATTTAAGTGAATAATAGTACAAAAGTGTTAAAGGGACTGACAAAGTATTTAAACAGAATTTTAATTTTATACTGGGAATGTCATCCGGACCCGGATTTTTTACTGCTTTTAAACTACGCAAACCTTTTGAATTTTTTTTTTGAATCCGAAAATATGGTATAGTTACTTCAGGAATTTCTGGTATTTATATGGATAGGAAAATTTTTGCGGAAAATTGTCATAAGAATATACAGAAGCAAAAAAAAACTTAGCAAAACATTCAACGAAATTTAAATTAAAATAAAATATCACCCAGATTTCTTATATTTTCCAAAAAGTTTGTTCTTAAAATGTTCAATTTTAGTTTATAGGAACTTATTTTTTTTTTATTTTAGCAACACATTCTTCCAAAAATTTGTATAAAGTTTTATAAAAATTATTTACTGCCAATTCATGTTCATCTTCATTACGACACCATAATCTATAGAAGTAATTAGTGAATTATTCAATGAAAATTAAATCATTTATATCAATAACTTAATTCGCTGGTTGCGTTTAGCTTTTCGGAGTTATGGGCGATTATTATCTTCGGGTGTTGAGATAAAAATTATAAAATACTGTGTGATATAAACAAATGCTAAGTTAAGAATTTTTCCATAAGTAGTTTCTACACTATTTATTTTATGAAGGTCTAAATCGCAAAAGCAAAAGAATTCCCAGATGGGGTTAAAGGAGTCATCGATTCTGAATCTGGCGATGAGAGCCTCTTAATGGATGGCAAGTTAAAATCGCCGAGAACCAAAATATAATCAATAACATCCATTTTCTGAACTATTGATGATACTGCTGAAATATGACTGAAAAATTCAATATCATCAAAATCCTTTAGTCGAAATCTATTGGATAGATATGTTACATCCCCACCTTGTTTATTTATACGATCTTTTCAATATATTTTATATTTTGGACATAAAACTTCGGTATTCAATATGGATGGTTTTAACCATGTTGTAATCAATTTAGGAACTGGTAAGTGAGGTGAATGAGCTAAATTTTGTGATTTTTCTTCAAATTCTTTTACAAATACCCTAGCAGGCCAACATTAATTCTCAATTATCTTATCGGAAAGATTTTGAGGTAAAACAATTTTAAACAAGATCGACTTTTTGAAAATGACGAACTCGCAGAGATTGTGCCACTGAGTTTATTGGAGTACATAATATAACAGAGCAAAATATGCAACATTTCCCGACAGTTTTTAGGCAAAAGCATTATTTTGTCCATGTTAGAACTCAAAAGTCTAGTACGTCTTTCGTTGATGATATTTCCAGATGTGAAAAAAATTGATCGCTCAACATATATTGTTGATATCCAACTTTTATAGACAAATTCATAGGCAAACGTTACGACGTGAATTAGATTGTGTGTTCTTTTGGCTGGTATTTCTATGATTTGTATGTCTTCACTGGTTATCATGGAATGTTACATAAATATTGCAAAAATGCATTGCTTTTGTCTTGAATATGAGTTAAGCCATTTGTGATTTTGCTAAATCCTTCCGCATTGCATTTCTGTCCGTCGATTTTTATCTTAGTGTAATCTTTAGTCTATGCGATCGGTAGTGAATAATACATATTCCCCCCAAAATATCGAGACTTCGGTGTCATTTTTAATTAAAGTGCAATGGGGTTGCCCTTGTCACAAACTTAACACTTTTACAATTTCTTTAAATACGCCCGGAAATACCCGATATCCTCTTGGTCAGTTATTGTTAAGTCAGCGAAAGTTGTATAAATAAGTCAAATATGTAGGGACAGAAGTTATCACTAACCAGTAAGGAAAGCTCAAAAGTCGGGCGGGGCCGACTATATGATACCCTACACCACTATGCATATTTAGTAGAGCTATCGTAAAAAGGTTTATACAGGGCATTTCAGAGCTCTATGAGATATTTGGTACAAAATCAAAATCTATCTAATTCTATCGTGCATTTTACGAACTATAGCTATCTCTGAACCGGGTTTCTCCAAATTGTACATATTAGCTTCTAGACTGGTGATTTGGGCTGATATTGACCATTTAGTGCACATTGAACCCGAAATCGGATGAAGATATATATGAGAGCTATATCCAAATCTGAACCGATTTCGATAAAATTTAAAACAGCTATTCTTGTGCTCCATCTAATACCTGGTACCAAATATCACGGTTGTGGAGTGAATATTACGAATGTATGGGACTAAAACTCTAAATCGGATGAAACATATATATGGTTGCTATATCTATATCTTAACCGATTTTCACTAAATTTGATATACTTGCTTCTAGGCTAAATTTGGTCCGATGTACTAAAATTCAGTCCATTTGGACTTATATCGGCCATTTTGTGCACAATTAACCCGAAATCGGATGAAGATATATATGGGAGCTATAGCTGTTTCTGAACCGATTTTCTCCAAATTTGTTGTATTTGCTTTAAGGCTAATCTCGGTCACATGTGCCAAAATTCGGGCCATTTGGGCTGATATTGGCCATTTGGTGGTCAATTAACCCGAAATCGGATGAAGATATATATGGGAGCTATATCCAAATCTGAACCGATTTCGATAAAATTTAAAACAGCTATTTCTGTGCTTCATCTAATACCTGGTACCAAATATCACGGTTGTGGAGTGCATAGTAGGAATGTGAGGGACTTAAAGATCAAATCGGATGAAAGATATATATGGGAGCTATATCCAAATCTGAACCGATTTCGATAAAATTACAAACAGCTATTTCTGGGCTGTATCTTATATCTGGTACCAAATATCATTCTTGTGGAGTGCATATTACGAATGTGAGAGGCTAAAACACCAAATCGGATGAAAGATATATATGGGAGCTATAGCTATATCTGAACCGATTTTCTCCAAATTTGATATACTTGCTTCTAGGCCGAACTCGGTTGGGTGTGCCAAAATTCAGGTAATTTGGACTGATAGTTGACATTTGGTGCACATTTAACCCGAAATCGGATGAAGATATATATGGGAGCTATAGCTGTTTCTGAACCGATTTTCTCCAAATTTGTTGTATTTGCTTTAAGGCTAATCTCGGTCACATGTGCCAAAATTCGGGCCATTTGGGCTGATATTGGCCATTTGGTGGTCAATTAACCCGAAATCGGATGAAGATATATATGGGAGCTATATCCAAATCTGAACCGATTTCGATAAAATTTAAAACAGCTATTTCTGTGCTCCATCTAATACCTGGTACCAAATATCACGGTTGTGGAGTGCATAGTAGGAATGTGAGGGACTTAAAGATCAAATCGGATGAAAGATATATATGGGAGCTATAGCTATATCTGAACCGATTTTCTCCAAATTTGATATACTTGCTTCTAGGCAGAACTCGGTTGGGTATGCCAAAATTCAGGTAATTTGGACTGATAGTGGATATTTGGTGCACATTTAACCCGAAATCGGATGAAGATATATATGGGAGCTATATCTAAATTTGATCCGATTCTCACCAATTTCAATAGGGTTCGTCCTTGGGCCAAAAAATATTGTTTGGAAAATTTCATCTCAATCGGATAATAAATGCGACCTGCATTTTGTTCACAAGAATACATGGACAGACGGACGGACGGACGGACGGACTGACGGACGGACGGACGGACAGACGGACTGACATGCATAAATCGGCTCAGAAAGTGATTCTATGAAGGTTCTCAAAAGTAACTATGGGTCTATCTCGTTTCCTTCTCCATGTTACAAACAAATGCACAAAGACATAATACCCTTACCACTATGTGGTGTAGGGTATAAAAATCAAGCCGCTTCGAAAACAATCTTAAATTTGTATACCCCACTCCACCTGGGATGTATTATATGTTCTCATAAGTTTATAACATACCAACATTAGGGCGCTAGCCCCACCGTTATACTCGGATCGTCTCCGCACTTCGAACCGATTTAGCCCTACCTTTCGTTCGTCCGCTGTACATATTACATCGCAACCATTCTAGAGGTCACAAACTTTGAGTTTGATGGATAAAGAATTAATTTGTAATGGAATGTGCCTGAAGGAGAAGAACTTTCATTTTAATATGAGTCGGGATAAAAACAGCTAAGCTCTCGATGGGACATTTGTCTCACATATTTATATCTTCCACCATACAATTGAGGGTATATCCAATTTGCCGTTCCCCTTTCAACCACTCGAAATATTTGACGGAGACCCCAAAAAGTATATATTCCTTATCAGAATAAAATTGTAAGGTGGTTTAGCGATGTCCGCCCGTCCGTCTGTCTGTCTATTGAAATCACGATTGAGTCCTCATTATTTAATCTAAAACTTTTTGGCACAAAGGTTTATATTTTATGCAAATTTGTTGGTATTGGAAATGAGCTATATTGGTACATATCTAATTTTAGCACCTAAGTATTTTTAAGGTTTCTGTCACAATTTCCAACTAAATCAGCTGAAATGTTCCACTAATTGGTGTGGCCCTCATATAAGGACATCTCCCGATTTTCGGTATTTTGATGGTTTTGGACACAATTTCTAACGAAATCAGCTGAAACTTGACATTTGGGGTTCTTGAAAGGTCTGTTCTCTTCTTGCGAAACATGTTCGGTTAAGGTCCTCTAATTGGTATAGCCACCATATAATTGTACCTCCCGATTTTTGATATTATTGAGGTTTCTACAACAATAAATAAAAGAGGGATTTCGCTATTTGGGATATTTTAAATAAAACGGATTGATATTCTAAATTAACATATTCTACTCTTTTCTTTATTTAATTTTACTTTGATAAAGATAGTGGTAGAGGGTATAAAAAGCCCGACCGTACTTATAGCCCTTTAAGTTTTTGTCGTGTGTGTGAATAAGTTTTAATTTTTTCTGAAATTATGTAATTTGAACCTTAACAATGATATTTGTTAGGAACTTCAGGAAATTCCAACAAAAATGATGAAAACTAAAATAAAACAAAGTCAAACGCAATAATTTTTTTTTTAATTTTATCGAATTAAAGCAAAAAATGTCGGAAATAGCATCAAACCCTTTGGTTGACCTTCAAATGGCCAAAGAAACCGTCGCAAGCTGCCCGAATGTTGCTCTGCGGTATTTTGGCCCATTCCCGGCGAAGCGCTTGCTTGAGGTGATCGACACATTGGTATTTTTTAGTGCCAACCTTACATTCCAAAATACTCCAGACACAATAGTCCAACGGATTGGTATCCGGAGATTTTGGTAGCCATTGCGCGCTGGAAATTTAGCGAGGAACCTCATTTTTTAACCATTCTTGAGTGGCCCGTGCTGAGTGCGATGGTGCTAAGTCCTGTTGGAATGTTCAACGTCTGCGGCCAAAATGTTTGCGTGTCCAAGGCTTTAATACACCCTCCAAAATAATTTCGCGATAAGCGAGCGGAGAGCGACCATCAGCTGTTATGGCGGCCCACACCATCACCATGGGTCGGCGCTTTAGTTCTGGTGGCCAACCGAAGGTACATATTTTCAGCTGACCTCTTTGGCAAGTAAACACGATCACTTTGTTTGTTTACAAACTGCTGAAGAAGAAAACCAAATTCGGCAGTTCATCACTTTCGGCCAATCGAAGCAACTCTTTAGCTCTATTGAGTTTATTTTCTTTCTGTTGCAGCGTAAGTTCTTGCACTTTTTGGAATTTCAATGGCTTTACCCCGAGTTCCTTTTTCAATATTCGCCGAAAGGAATATTGCGATATGTGCAGCTCACGAGTTCCGATCAAATCGCTTCTTTACTTTTCGAACCGATTCTACCATTTATAAAGAAATCACACTATCACGCTTAAATTCCATCATGAATAACTTTTTTTCTGGAAAATTCTCACCAAAATGCTTGTAAACAATATAATGAGCTGTCACTGGAATAATTTTAACAGCTGTCGGACGAATGGCTTAAAAATGACAGCAGTCTGAATTTGGTTGCAGTTTTTTCATCTCACCCTGTATATAACTGCTGATCTATTAAAAGCAAATTTCTTTGTATTTTTTTACCTTTTTGGGGAGGTTTACGAGGAATTAAAGACCAACATTTCCATGTTGCCTCCAGACCTAAGGTCGATAGAAATATTACTAAAGACCAAATTTGGCATTTATGGGGTAATCGATTGGTTTTATATAATATACATGTATGAATTTTTAACTTTAATGGGGAATGAGTTAGCCAATAATGTTCATTTTCGACTCTGTAATGGGAATCTCTAACTCATTTTTTAGTTACCGACAACATTTCGATATAAAAAATGAGTTGAAGTTGACAACATTGGTATCCATCGGTAGGTCTTAGCGGCTACTTTGATTTCATTGCTAACTTACCGATAAAATTCGTAAATTATCGAAATTATAAGCATTTTAATTTTACAGTCTTTGGTCGTTAACTCCAAAAAATGAGTTAACTGGTATGCGTCTTTAATAAATGCCACGATGAGCAAAGTTGGAACTTTATCAATTACTTTCTTCACTGACCATTACATTTGTTTTTCTTTTTTTTTTTTTTTTTTGCAATTTTTATCTATTGTGCAGGAGGGTCCAGAAACCATCTTTACACCAGATCTTGTTTTAGTAAAAATATTAGAATATGCGAAAATTTAGGACAACCGGACACCTTTTTCACTTTTTACAAAAGTTATGATTATTCAAAATGTTAACCAATTGCGTGGGAAGTATTAGAATTTTCAAATTTCAACCTGCTCAATATTTCTACCAACACAAGATGTAGTATGAAGAACGGATAGAATAGACCATTTATTCTGGTATTTCCCCAACAAAGGGTCAACATTGTGACCGATTCTTTCAAAACTCCACACATTCTAATATTTTTACTAGCACAAGATCTGTTGTAAAGATGGAATATGTAGGATCACTTTTTCTGGTACTTTCCCCACAACCGGTCAAAATTTCGAATAATTATAACTCTTATAAAATGCCTCTGAATATTTCTACTCCTTCAAGTTACTCTTATAAAATGAGTTACAAGCATCCTATTCTCTTTAAATTTCACAAATCCCTATATTTCTACTAATACCAGATCTTCCTGATACCACCCCCACATCGGGTTAAAATTTTGAGTAAACATAACGCTCATAAAATGCGAAATGGGTGTCCCAACTAGAACGCGATTTATAATAGATATCGTAAAACGATAATGAATTTGAAGGGCCTGTGGTATCATGAATACGGTCCATATGTCACACAGCCAGAGAAACAATTCAATCACTGCATCTGTTATTTCCCGGTCATGTTATCCCGCGTTTTGGAGACCAGAATTGACTACTTTTTTCCTTGGTTTTTTGAAGTCGATGATTTACGCGAATAAGTCGACGACGACTCAAGCCTTAAAAAAGGGAATTGGACGATGCATTAATTAAATACCGCAGCATTAATGCAAAACGGTCATTGACAATTTTATTAAAAGATAGCGTATGTGCCAGCAAAGCCGCGGCGGCAATCTGCACTATATCTTGTTCCATACATAACCTCTATTTTAAGGTATAATAAAGATTTACGACTTTTTAAAATATCTGTTTTTTTTTTTTAATTTAAAATTTGGACTCTAGTTGACACATCCTTTTTTCTGCCAACATAAGATCTAGTATGGAGATGGTTCACTCCTTCTGGTATTTTCCAAAAAAGGTACAACATTTTGAATAATTATAACTCTTATAACATGCGAACAAAGCCAATGATTTCCTTCAAACTGTATGTATCACATACTCTTACCAACAAGAAATCTGATGTGAATATGGAATTTATCAGTCCCTTCTCCTCTTTCGCGAAAGATCAAATAGCATCGAAGTTTTATTGTTCGTCGGCACAACCGAATTATACTTTTTAACTTATTTGAGTTTTCGATAGATGGATCGCAATCCAATGAACTTTGGGAACATGGTCTAGGATGATTGGCATAGAAAATGTCCTCTATCTGTCCACGTTAAGCTTTAGCGCTCTTCCTAATTGTGAGCCACAGTTTTAATGAACTCTAGATATTTCGTTATCTTGGCGCAATGTAATGACGAAATGTTTCTACAAAGTTTAAAATTATATTTGTTCCATACAACCCGATAAAGTAACGGCCACACCCTGCTCATTTGCAAAGAAAAATTGTCCAACGATAAGACCAAACAGTGACTCGTTTTTGGTTCATCGACTTCTCAATGTATGCGTGCGGGTTCTCTGTGCCCAAAATACCACAATTATGCATTTTTTGCATACTGAGCTGATGGTGCTTCTCTTCTTAAAAATTTCTTACGCAATTTTCGCACACATTCTGCAAAATTTCAAAGTAATATCGCAATTTTCCCAGCGTATACGCAACAATATTCTTTTAGCGGCAGGCTAAAATTAATTATCGTTCAAATCAGACATGAACCAAGTGTTACCATTCACGGAAAAAGCACTAGTTGAAAAAAATTTATATTGCGGACCCTTTATATGTTTGTGCAGAAAAACCCCTATTCTGAAGAAAACAATATAAATTTAAGAGACAGCTTTATTTTACCTCCTGTTAAATTACCATGGTACTTACGATTAATAGGTTGTCCCCCAAAAAATGGTAATATATGTCCACTATTCAAGAGAGAGATATATTCAGGTTTCAGCCACAAAGTCCAACATAATTGTGTTTAATTTGAATTTTTATAGTCCCCATATGACGGTATCTCATCGATATCGGGAATTTTCGCGTTTTTTGCCACATTTTCAATATAAGTGTTTCAAATTTGATACGTGAAACTCAACATATATACCAACCCCTGTTACAGAAAATAGTCTATGCATGTTCAAGGTTTTGTATATATCCATTTACCATTGCCGCTCCCATTAAAATATCTAAAGTTTTTAACATATTCTCCAAGCGAGTTCGCTGGGATTTCCTGCCACTTTTACTCATTTCCGCAAGATATCAAGTTTTTTTTATTGAAGTGATCACTAAAAGCTGATCACTTTTAAATTACTCACTTTTCTTAACTCAAATAAAAAATAAAATCGATATAAGGTAAGTGCGCCTAAGTTCAGCATGTGCCAGTAGTCGGCAGTCTTGAAATTTAAACTTAAATAACTAAGAATAGAATTGACCAAATAATAAGTAATTGCAAAAAAAAAACGTCAACAGTGTTCTCTGCTCTCTTTCTGTAAAAAAAACAATGAGCTCCGATCATAAAGATAATTTTATAGCTTAAAAACATACAAATCAAGCATTTTTCTGTTCAGTCACTTATATCCCCAAAGCGGGGAAACCGAGTCACTCACTTCCTAAGGACTATAAACCGATAAGTCTCTCATCCTTCTTATTGAAAACTTTGGAAATGCTGATAGACATAGAGATCAGATCTCTATTACCCAAGACCGCCATCAGCACTGCTCAGCATGCCTATATGAAAGGTAAATCTGTTGAAACAGCGCAACACGATGTCGTAGGGTATATAGAGAAGAACATGAATGGCTCCTTATTCACCTTGGCTGTCTTCCTCGATATTGAGGGAGCCTTCAACAACGTCACGTTAGAATCTTAAGGTACCCCAACTCCTAATAGACTGGGTTGATACTATGCTTAGCAGCAGAATCATCAATTCGAGCATTGGGGAAACATCCGTCAGGAAATCGGTCACTAGGGGCTCTCCGCAAGGGGGCTTCCTATCACCATTACTCTAACTTTTGGTTATTAACAATATACTTATAGATCTAGAGGTAACAGGGATAAAAGTAGTCGCATACGCTGATGATGTCGTCCTATTAATTGCCATGTAATCCCTGCAAACAATCTCGGACCTAATGCAAGGAGCTCTAGTCACCCAATCACGGCGGGCGCGTCACAATGGAATATGCGTGAACCCATCAAAGACAGAGCTCGTCCTTTTTACTAAAAGACGTAAATATCCTTCATTTACACCACCGAGACTAGATGGAGTCACTTTAAACCTCTCACCAGAAGCCAAATACCTTGGCACTATCCTTGACCACCAATTAAGTTGGAAGAGGTACACTGAGGAATGAGCTAAGAGAGGCTTGAATGCACTTTATTCCTGTAAGAACTCCATAGGTAAAAGCTGGGGCCTCAAACCACATATCATTAAATGGATGTATGAGTCAATCGTTCGCCCCATTCTAACCTATGGATCTCTAGTATGGTGGCATTCTTTTAAGAAGTCAACCTACTCACGACACATTAACAAAGTTCAAAGAGGCGCATCCCTACTAATAACGGGTGCCTTCAGGAGCACGCCTAAAGCAGCACTGGATACTCTACTGGGCTTAAGTCCGCTGATCATACATGTGGAGGAACAGGCATTCAGGAGTGCTTTTCGACTCAGAGAACTAAGCGAATGGCGCAGTCAACCCCTTGGACATTCTGCGATTCTAGGACGTATAAGGAATGTGGGGGAGATAGCCTATGCAAGTGACTATATTTCACCACGATTAAGCTTCTACCCACCTGACATACACATACCTGACAGAGACGCTGGACCCATAACAACCCACCTTTCCGCGGCATAGCTGTTTATATCGACGGTTCAAAGATGGAGTGTGGTACGGGAGCTGGTGTCTTCTGTGATACCCTTAATGTTCGTGAATCATACAAGCTTGGAAACAACTGTAGCGTATTTCAGGCGAAAATCTTTGCGGTCAAAAAGGCCATAGACCTGCTGGTCACGAGGAGCACTGAGGTCAGCGGTCCGGTGACTATATATGTCGATAGTCAAGCGACACTGTGGGCCTTAAATTCCTTTACTATCAAGTCTAGGGCTGTTTTGAACTGCAAGGAAGTCTTGGAAAACACTGGGTTGTCCATCAAGCTCTGTTGGGGTCCTGGCCATTATAACATCCCAGGTAACGAGACTGAAGGCGAATTGGCCAGGCTAGGATCCGAATCAACTACAATTGAAGTAGACAACTCGTTTAAACCACCACTGTGCCATTTCCTACAAGTCAGTCACAGACATTACTCTGAGAGAATCCAACAAAAATGGCTGGACGAAATGGGATGCACCATCTCTAAAAAATCTGGCACACTCTCTCAGAGAAGAGAACAAGATTGCTGATGTCATTATCAAAACCTGGTTTAAAACATGTGGTGGGTATCATCACAGGTCATTGTAAGGTGAGGGCTATGACCTCGAAATGGGACAGCGACGACATTGACTGCTGTAGGATCTGTCAAGATGAAGAAGAAATCGAGACAGTCGATACTTGCTCTGCCACTGCCCAGAACTAGTGTCACATGATCTGTCCTCTTTTTCTAACACTGACCCTATAGTAATCCTTCAATTAGCCAGAAGATTCAAGTGGCTAAAGACGACACGGCAAACTCCTCAGCCGTAGATCACACTCTATAACTTTATCTCTTATCTTCACCTCTTCTACCAACCACTTTTTCCTCTTTTCCTAACATTCTTCTAGCATGAACACAATGGACCTATAGGTCTCCGAGTGGAACGGTTGCCATATGATAACCGCGCGTCCTTTAACCTAACCTAAGCATTTTTCTGTTATATTATTTAATGCCGACATTAGGAACAGAAAAAAGGAATTTGCCAGTAGTCGGCAGGGGGTGCCGATTACTAGAATTATATAATTTTTGACCAATTTCACCAAAACTTGAGAAAATTATTAAAAAATAATCCAAAAACTACTCAAAAAAAAAAAAAAAAAATAGTTTTGAGTCTGCAGTTGCTTTCATTAGTGCTTTTTGACCAGCTTTTCTAAATTAAGTAGGTTTGTTAAATCAGCTATCTGGCGTTTTAGATAGCGGTGGAATTTTTGAAAAAAAAAAATGTTGGCTATCTAAAGGAAAAAATCAATTCACAAATTCCAAACATAATAAAGGTACTTTTTTCTTTTTTATTTAATCTTAAAAATGACAGCAGTCTGAATTTGGTTGCAGTTTTTTCATCTCACCCTGTATATAACAGCTGATCTATTAAAAGCAAATTTCTTTGTATTTTTTTACCTTTTTGGGGAGGTTTACGAGGAATTAAAGACCAACATTTCCATGTTGCCTCCAGACCTAAGGTCGATAGAAATATTACTAAAGACCAAATTTGGCATTTATGGGGTAATCGATTGGTTTTATATAATATACATGTATGAATTTTTAACTTTAATGGGGAATGAGTTAGCCAATAATGTTCATTTTCGACTCTGTAATGGGAATCTCTAACTCATTTTTTAGTTACCGACAACATTTCGATATAAAAAATGAGTTGAAGTTGACAACATTGGTATCCATCGGTAGGTCTTAGCGGCTACTTTGATTTCATTGCTAACTTACCGATAAAATTCGTAAATTATCGAAATTATAAGCATTTTAATTTTACAGTCTTTGGTCGTTAACTCCAAAAAATGAGTTAACTGGTATGCGTCTTTAATAAATGCTACGATGAGCAAAGTTGGAACTTTATCAATTACTTTCTTCACTGACCATTACATTTGTTTTTCTTTTTTTTTTTTTTTTTGCAATTTTTATCTATTGTGCAGGAGGGTCCAGAAACCATCTTTACACCAGATCTTGTTTTAGTAAAAATATTAGAATATGCGAAAATTTAGGACAACCGGACACCTTTTTCACTTTTTACAAAAGTTATGATTATTCAAAATGTTAACCAATTGCGTGGGAAGTATTAGAATTTTCAAATTTCAACCTGCTCAATATTTCTACCAACACAAGATGTAGTATGAAGAACGGATAGAATAGACCATTTATTCTGGTATTTCCCCAACAAAGGGTCAACATTGTGACCGATTCTTTCAAAACTCCACACATTCTAATATTTTTACTAGCACAAGATCTGTTGTAAAGATGGAATATGTAGGATCACTTTTTCTGGTACTTTCCCCACAACCGGTCAAAATTTCGAATAATTATAACTCTTATAAAATGCCTCTGAATATTTCTACTCCTTCAAGTTACTCTTATAAAATGAGTTACAAGCATCCTATTCTCTTTAAATTTCACAAATCCCTATATTTCTACTAATACCAGATCTTCCTGATACCACCCCCACATCGGGTTAAAATTTTGAGTAAACATAACGCTCATAAAATGCGAAATGGGTGTCCCAACTAGAACGCGATTTATAATAGATATCGTAAAACGATAATGAATTTGAAGGGCCTGTGGTATCATGAATACGGTCCATATGTCACACAGCCAGAGAAACAATTCAATCACTGCATCTGTTATTTCCCGGTCATGTTATCCCGCGTTTTGGAGACCAGAATTGACTACTTTTTTCCTTGGTTTTTTGAAGTCGATGATTTACGCGAATAAGTCGACGACGACTCAAGCCTTAAAAAAGGGAATTGGACGATGCATTAATTAAATACCGCAGCATTAATGCAAAACGGTCATTGACAATTTTATTAAAAGATCGCGTATGTGCCAGCAAAGCCGCGGCGGCAATCTGCACTATATCTTGTTCCATACATAACCTCTATTTTAAGGTATAATAAAGATTTACGATTTTTTAAAATATCTGTTTTTTTTTTTTTTTTAATTTAAAATTTGGACTCTAGTTGACACATCCTTTTTTCTGCCAACATAAGATCTAGTATGGAGATGGTTCACTCCTTCTGGTACTTTCCAAAAAAGGTACAACATTTTGAATAATTATAACTCTCATAACATGCGAACAAAGCCAATGATTTCCTGCATTTCCTGAATCTGCACTATATCTTGTTACATACATAACCTCATTCGGGCTACTTTACGGTATAATAAAGATTTACGACTTTTTAAAATATCTGTTTTTTTTTTTTAATTTAAAATTTGGACTCTAGTTGACACATCCTTTTTTCTGCCAACATAAGATCTAGTATGGAGATGGTTCACTCCTTCTGGTACTTTCCAAAAAAGGTACAACATTTTGAATAATTATAACTCTTATAACATGCGAACAAAGCCAATGATTTCCTTCAAACTGTATGTATCACATACTCTTACCAACAAGAAATCTGATGTGAATATGGAATTTATCAGTCCCTTCTCCTCTTTCGCGAAAGATCAAATAGCATCGAAGTTTTATTGTTCGTCGGCACAACCGAATTATACTTTTTAACTTATTTGAGTTTTCGATAGATGGATCGCAATCCAATGAACTTTGGGAACATGGTCTAGGATGATTGGCATAGAAAATGTCCTCTATCTGTCCACGTTAAGCTTTAGCGCTCTTCCTAATTGTGAGCCACAGTTTTAATGAACTCTAGATATTTCGTTATCTTGGCGCAATGTAATGACGAAATGTTTCTACAAAGTTTAAAATTATATTTGTTCCATACAACCCGATAAAGTAACGGCCACACCCTGCTCATTTGCAAAGAAAAATTGTCCAACGATAAGACCAAACAGTGACTCGTTTTTGGTTCATCGACTTCTCAATGTATGCGTGCGGGTTCTCTGTGCCCAAAATACCACAATTATGCATTTTTTGCATACTGAGCTGATGGTGCTTCTCTTCTTAAAAATTTCTTACGCAATTTTCGCACACATTCTGCAAAATTTCAAAGTAATATCGCAATTTTCCCAGCGTATACGCAACAATATTCTTTTAGCGGCAGGCTAAAATTAATTATCGTTCAAATCAGACATGAACCAAGTGTTACCATTCACGGAAAAAGCACTAGTTGAAAAAAATTTATATTGCGGACCCTTTATATGTTTGTGCAGAAAAACCCCTATTCTGAAGAAAACAATATAAATTTAAGAGACAGCTTTATTTTACCTCCTGTTAAATTACCATGGTACTTACGATTAATAGGTTGTCCCCCAAAAAATGGTAATATATGTCCACTATTCAAGAGAGAGATATATTCAGGTTTCAGCCACAAAGTCCAACATAATTGTGTTTAATTTGAATTTTTATAGTCCCCATATGACGGTATCTCATCGATATCGGGAATTTTCGCGTTTTTTGCCACATTTTCAATATAAGTGTTTCAAATTTGATACGTGAAACTCAACATATATACCAACCCCTGTTACAGAAAATAGTCTATGCATGTTCAAGGTTTTGTATATATCCATTTACCATTGCCGCTCCCATTAAAATATCTAAAGTTTTTAACATATTCTCCAAGCGAGTTCGCTGGGATTTCCTGCCACTTTTACTCATTTCCGCAAGATATCAAGTTTTTTTTATTGAAGTGATCACTAAAAGCTGATCACTTTTAAATTACTCACTTTTCTTAACTCAAATAAAAAATAAAATCGATATAAGGTAAGTGCGCCTAAGTTCAGCATGTGCCAGTAGTCGGCAGTCTTGAAATTTAAACTTAAATAACTAAGAATAGAATTGACCAAATAATAAGTAATTGCAAAAAAAAACGTCAACAGTGTTCTCTGCTCTCTTTCTGTAAAAAAACAATGAGCTCCGATCATAAAGATAATTTTATAGCTTAAAAACATACAAATCAAGCATTTTTCTGTTCAGTCACTTATATCCCCAAAGCGGGGAAACCGAGTCACTCACTTCCTAAGGACTATAAACCGATAAGTCTCTCATCCTTCTTATTGAAAACTTTGGAAATGCTGATAGACATAGAGATCAGATCTCTATTACCCAAGACCGCCATCAGCACTGCTCAGCATGCCTATATGAAAGGTAAATCTGTTGAAACAGCGCAACACGATGTCGTAGGGTATATAGAGAAGAACATGAATGGCTCCTTATTCACCTTGGCTGTCTTCCTCGATATTGAGGGAGCCTTCAACAACGTCACGTTAGAATCTTAAGGTACCCCAACTCCTAATAGACTGGGTTGATACTATGCTTAGCAGCAGAATCATCAACTCGAGCATTGGGGAAACATCCGTCAGGAAATCGGTCACTAGGGGCACTCCGCAAGGGGGCTTCCTATCACCATTACTCTAACTTTTGGTTATTAACAATATACTTATAGATCTAGAGGTAACAGGGATAAAAGTAGTCGCATACGCTGATGATGTCGTCCTATTAATTGCCATGTAATCCCTGCAAACAATCTCGGACCTAATGCAAGGAGCTCTAGTCACCCAATCACGGCGGGCGCGTCACAATGGAATATGCGTGAACCCATCAAAGACAGAGCTCGTCCTTTTTACTAAAAGACGTAAATATCCTTCATTTACACCACCGAGACTAGATGGAGTCACTTTAAACCTCTCACCAGAAGCCAAATACCTTGGCACTATCCTTGACCACCAATTAAGTTGGAAGAGGTACACTGAGGAATGAGCTAAGAGAGGCTTGAATGCACTTTATTCCTGTAAGAACTCCATAGGTAAAAGCTGGGGCCTCAAACCACATATCATTAAATGGATGTATGAGTCAATCGTTCGCCCCATTCTAACCTATGGATCTCTAGTATGGTGGCATTCTTTTAAGAAGTCAACCTACTCACGACACATTAACAAAGTTCAAAGAGGCGCATCCCTACTAATAACGGGTGCCTTCAGGAGCACGCCTAAAGCAGCACTGGATACTCTACTGGGCTTAAGTCCGCTGATCATACATGTGGAGGAACAGGCATTCAGGAGTGCTTTTCGACTCAGAGAACTAAGCGAATGGCGCAGTCAACCCCTTGGACATTCTGCGATTCTAGGACGTATAAGGAATGTGGGGGAGATAGCCTATGCAAGTGACTATATTTCACCACGATTAAGCTTCTACCCACCTGACATACACATACCTGACAGAGACGCTGGACCCATAACAACCCACCTTTCCGCGGCATAGCTGTTTATATCGACGGTTCAAAGATGGAGTGTGGTACGGGAGCTGGTGTCTTCTGTGATACCCTTAATGTTCGTGAATCATACAAGCTTGGAAACAACTGTAGCGTATTTCAGGCGAAAATCTTTGCGGTCAAAAAGGCCATAGACCTGCTGGTCACGAGGAGCACTGAGGTCAGCGGTCCGGTGACTATATATGTCGATAGTCAAGCGACACTGTGGGCCTTAAATTCCTTTACTATCAAGTCTAGGGCTGTTTTGAACTGCAAGGAAGTCTTGGAAAACACTGGGTTGTCCATCAAGCTCTGTTGGGGTCCTGGCCATTATAACATCCCAGGTAACGAGACTGAAGGCGAATTGGCCAGGCTAGGATCCGAATCAACTACAATTGAAGTAGACAACTCGTTTAAACCACCACTGTGCCATTTCCTACAGGTCAGTCACAGACATTACTCTGAGAGAATCCAACAAAAATGGCTGGACGAAATGGGATGCACCATCTCTAAAAAATCTGGCACACTCTCTCAGAGAAGAGAACAAGATTGCTGATGTCATTATCAAAACCTGTTTAAAACATGTGGTGGGTATCATCACAGGCCATTGTAAGGTGAGGGCTATGACCTCGAAATGGGACAGCGACGACATTGACTGCTGTAGGATCTGTCAAGATGAAGAAGAAATCGAGACAGTCGATACTTGCTCTGCCACTGCCCAGAACTAGTGTCACATGATCTGTCCTCTTTTTCTAACACTGACCCTATAGTAATCCTTCAATTAGCCAGAAGATTCAAGTGGCTAAAGACGACACGGCAAACTCCTCAGCCGTAGATCACACTCTATAACTTTATCTCTTATCTTCACCTCTTCTACCAACCACTTTTTCCTCTTTTCCTAACATTCTTCTAGCATGAACACAATGGACCTATAGGTCTCCGAGTGGAACGGTTGCCATATGATAACCGCGCGTCCTTTAACCTAACCTAAGCATTTTTCTGTTATATTATTTAATGCCGACATTAGGAACAGAAAAAAGGAATTTGCCAGTAGTCGGCAGGGGGTGCCGATTACTAGAAATATATAATTTTTGACCAATTTCACCAAAACTTGAGAAAATTATTAAAAAATAATCCAAAAACTACTCAAAAAAAAAAAAAATAGTTTTGAGTCTGCAGTTGCTTTCATTAGTGCTTTTTGACCAGCTTTTCTAAATTAAGTAGGTTTGTTAAATCAGCTATCTGGCGTTTTAGATAGCGGTGGAATTTTTGAAAAAAAAAATGTTGGCTATCTAAAGGAAAAAAATCAATTCACAAATTCCAAACATAATAAAGGTACTTTTTTCTTTTTTATTTAATGTTAAAAATTACAGCAGTCTGAATTTGGTTGCAGTTTTTTCATCTCACCCTGTATATAACAGCTGATCTATTAAAAGCAAATTTCTTTGTATTTTTTTTATCTTTTTGGGGAGGTTTACGAGGAATTAAAGACCAACATTTCCATGTTGCCTCCAGACCTAAGGTCGATAGAAATATTACTAAAGACCAAATTTGGCATTTATGGGGTAATCGATTGGTTTTATATAATATACATGTATGAATTTTTAACTTTAATGGGGAATGAGTTAGCCAATAATGTTCATTTTCGACTCTGTAATGGGAATCTCTAACTCATTTTTTAGTTACCGACAACATTTCGATATAAAAAATGAGTTGAAGTTGACAACATTGGTATCCATCGGTAGGTCTTAGCGGCTACTTTGATTTCATTGCTAACTTACCGATAAAATTCGTAAATTATCGAAATTATAAGCATTTTAATTTTACAGTCTTTGGTCGTTAACTCCAAAAAATGAGTTAACTGGTATGCGTCTTTAATAAATGCCACGATGAGCAAAGTTGGAACTTTATCAATTACTTTCTTCACTGACCATTACATTTGTTTTTCCTTTTTTTTTTTTTTTTTTTTGCAATTTTTATCTATTGTGCAGGAGGGTCCAGAAACCATCTTTACACCAGATCTTGTTTTAGTAAAAATATTAGAATATGCGAAAATTTAGGACAACCGGACACCTTTTTCACTTTTTACAAAAGTTATGATTATTCAAAATGTTAACCAATTGCGTGGGAAGTATTAGAATTTTCAAATTTCAACCTGCTCAATATTTCTACCAACACAAGATGTAGTATGAAGAACGGATAGAATAGACCATTTATTCTGGTATTTCCCCAACAAAGGGTCAACATTGTGACCGATTCTTTCAAAACTCCACACATTCTAATATTTTTACTAGCACAAGATCTGTTGTAAAGATGGAATATGTAGGATCACTTTTTCTGGTACTTTCCCCACAACCGGTCAAAATTTCGAATAATTATAACTCTTATAAAATGCCTCTGAATATTTCTACTCCTTCAAGTTACTCTTATAAAATGAGTTACAAGCATCCTATTCTCTTTAAATTTCACAAATCCCTATATTTCTACTAATACCAGATCTTCCTGATACCACCCCCACATCGGGTTAAAATTTTGAGTAAACATAACGCTCATAAAATGCGAAATGGGTGTCCCAACTAGAACGCGATTTATAATAGATATCGTAAAACGATAATGAATTTGAAGGGCCTGTGGTATCATGAATACGGTCCATATGTCACACAGCCAGAGAAACAATTCAATCACTGCATCTGTTATTTCCCGGTCATGTTATCCCGCGTTTTGGAGACCAGAATTGACTACTTTTTTCCTTGGTTTTTTGAAGTCGATGATTTACGCGAATAAGTCGACGACGACTCAAGCCTTAAAAAGGGAATTGGACGATGCATTAATTAAATACCTCAGCATTAATGCAAAACGGTCATTGACAATTTTATTAAAAGATCGCGTATGTGCCAGCAAAGCTGCACTATATCTTGTTCCATACATAACCTCTATTTTAAGGTATAATAAAGATTTACGATTTTTTAAAATATCTGTTTTTTTTTTTTTTTTTTAATTTAAAATTTGGACTCTAGTTGACACATCCTTTTTTCTGCCAACATAAGATCTAGTATGGAGATGGTTCACTCCTTCTGGTACTTTCCAAAAAAGGTACAACATTTTGAATAATTATAACTCTCATAACATGCGAACAAAGCCAATGATTTCCTGCATTTCCTGAATCTGCACTATATCTTGTTACATACATAACCTCATTCGGGCTACTTTACGGTATAATAAAGATTTACGACTTTTTAAAATATCTGTTTTTTTTTTTAATTTGAAATTTGGACTCTAGTTGACACATCCTTTTTTCTGCCAACATAAGATCTAGTATGGAGATGGTTCACTCCTTCTGGTACTTTCCAAAAAAGGTACAACATTTTGAATAATTATAACTCTTATAACATGCGAACAAAGCCAATGATTTCCTTCAAACTGTATGTATCACATACTCTTACCAACAAGAAATCTGATGTGAATATGGAATTTATCAGTCCCTTCTCCTCTTTCGCGAAAGATCAAATAGCATCGAAGTTTTATTGTTCGTCGGCACAACCGAATTATACTTTTTAACTTATTTGAGTTTTCGATAGATGGATCGCAATCCAATGAACTTTGGGAACATGGTCTAGGATGATTGGCATAGAAAATGTCCTCTATCTGTCCACGTTAAGCTTTAGCGCTCTTCCTAATTGTGAGCCACAGTTTTAATGAACTCTAGATATTTCGTTATCTTGGCGCAATGTAATGACGAAATGTTTCTACAAAGTTTAAAATTATATTTGTTCCATACAACCCGATAAAGTAACGGCCACACCCTGCTCATTTGCAAAGAAAAATTGTCCAACGATAAGACCAAACAGTGACTCGTTTTTGGTTCATCGACTTCTCAATGTATGCGTGCGGGTTCTCTGTGCCCAAAATACCACAATTATGCATTTTTTGCATACTGAGCTGATGGTGCTTCTCTTCTTAAAAATTTCTTACGCAATTTTCGCACACATTCTGCAAAATTTCAAAGTAATATCGCAATTTTCCCAGCGTATACGCAACAATATTCTTTTAGCGGCAGGCTAAAATTAATTATCGTTCAAATCAGACATGAACCAAGTGTTACCATTCACGGAAAAAGCACTAGTTGAAAAAAATTTATATTGCGGACCCTTTATATGTTTGTGCAGAAAAACCCCTATTCTGAAGAAAACAATATAAATTTAAGAGACAGCTTTATTTTACCTCCTGTTAAATTACCATGGTACTTACGATTAATAGGTTGTCCCCCAAAAAATGGTAATATATGTCCACTATTCAAGAGAGAGATATATTCAGGTTTCAGCCACAAAGTCCAACATAATTGTGTTTAATTTGAATTTTTATAGTCCCCATATGACGGTATCTCATCGATATCGGGAATTTTCGCGTTTTTTGCCACATTTTCAATATAAGTGTTTCAAATTTGATACGTGAAACTCAACATATATACCAACCCCTGTTACAGAAAATAGTCTATGCATGTTCAAGGTTTTGTATATATCCATTTACCATTGCCGCTCCCATTAAAATATCTAAAGTTTTTAACATATTCTCCAAGCGAGTTCGCTGGGATTTCCTGCCACTTTTACTCATTTCCGCAAGATATCAAGTTTTTTTATTGAAGTGATCACTAAAAGCTGATCACTTTTAAATTACTCACTTTTCTTAACTCAAATAAAAAATAAAATCGATATAAGGTAAGTGCGCCTAAGTTCAGCATGTGCCAGTAGTCGGCAGTCTTGAAATTTAAACTTAAATAACTAAGAATAGAATTGACCAAATAATAAGTAATTGCAAAAAAAAAACGTCAACAGTGTTCTCTGCTCTCTTTCTGTAAAAAAAACAATGAGCTCCGATCATAAAGATAATTTTATAGCTTAAAAACATACAAATCAAGCATTTTTCTGTTCAGTCACTTATATCCCCAAAGCGGGGAAACCGAGTCACTCACTTCCTAAGGACTATAAACCGATAAGTCTCTCATCCTTCTTATTGAAAACTTTGGAAATGCTGATAGACATAGAGATCAGATCTCTATTACCCAAGACCGCCATCAGCACTGCTCAGCATGCCTATATGAAAGGTAAATCTGTTGAAACAGCGCAACACGATGTCGTAGGGTATATAGAGAAGAACATGAATGGCTCCTTATTCACCTTGGCTGTCTTCCTCGATATTGAGGGAGCCTTCAACAACGTCACGTTAGAATCCATTCATGATTCACTATCAAAACTTAAGGTACCCCAACTCCTAATAGACTGGGTTGATACTATGCTTAGCAGCAGAATCATCAACTCGAGCATTGGGGAAACATCCGTCAGGAAATCGGTCACTAGGGGCACTCCTATCACCATTACTCTAACTTTTGGTTATTAACAATATACTTATAGATCTAGAGGTAACAGGGATAAAAGTAGTCGCATACGCTGATGATGTCGTCCTATTAATTGCCATGTAATCCCTGCAAACAATCTCGGACCTAATGCAAGGAGCTCTAGTCACCCAATCACGGCGGGCGCGTCACAATGGAATATGCGTGAACCCATCAAAGACAGAGCTCGTCCTTTTTACTAAAAGACGTAAATATCCTTCATTTACACCACCGAGACTAGATGGAGTCACTTTAAACCTCTCACCAGAAGCCAAATACCTTGGCACTATCCTTGACCACCAATTAAGTTGGAAGAGGTACACTGAGGAATGAGCTAAGAGAGGCTTGAATGCACTTTATTCCTGTAAGAACTCCATAGGTAAAAGCTGGGGCCTCAAACCACATATCATTAAATGGATGTATGAGTCAATCGTTCGCCCCATTCTAACCTATGGATCTCTAGTATGGTGGCATTCTTTTAAGAAGTCAACCTACTCACGACACATTAACAAAGTTCAAAGAGGCGCATCCCTACTAATAACGGGTGCCTTCAGGAGCACGCCTAAAGCAGCACTGGATACTCTACTGGGCTTAAGTCCGCTGATCATACATGTGGAGGAACAGGCATTCAGGAGTGCTTTTCGACTCAGAGAACTAAGCGAATGGCGCAGTCAACCCCTTGGACATTCTGCGATTCTAGGACGTATAAGGAATGTGGGGGAGATAGCCTATGCAAGTGACTATATTTCACCACGATTAAGCTTCTACCCACCTGACATACACATACCTGACAGAGACGCTGGACCCATAACAACCCACCTTTCCGCGGCATAGCTGTTTATATCGACGGTTCAAAGATGGAGTGTGGTACGGGAGCTGGTGTCTTCTGTGATACCCTTAATGTTCGTGAATCATACAAGCTTGGAAACAACTGTAGCGTATTTCAGGCGAAAATCTTTGCGGTCAAAAAGGCCATAGACCTGCTGGTCACGAGGAGCACTGAGGTCAGCGGTCCGGTGACTATATATGTCGATAGTCAAGCGACACTGTGGGCCTTAAATTCCTTTACTATCAAGTCTAGGGCTGTTTTGAACTGCAAGGAAGTCTTGGAAAACACTGGGTTGTCCATCAAGCTCTGTTGGGGTCCTGGCCATTATAACATCCCAGGTAACGAGACTGAAGGCGAATTGGCCAGGCTAGGATCCGAATCAACTACAATTGAAGTAGACAACTCGTTTAAACCACCACTGTGCCATTTCCTACAGGTCAGTCACAGACATTACTCTGAGAGAATCCAACAAAAATGGCTGGACGAAATGGGATGCACCATCTCTAAAAAATCTGGCACACTCTCTCAGAGAAGAGAACAAGATTGCTGATGTCATTATCAAAACCTGGTTTAAAACATGTGGTGGGTATCATCACAGGCCATTGTAAGGTGAGGGCTATGACCTCGAAATGGGACAGCGACGACATTGACTGCTGTAGGATCTGTCAAGATGAAGAAGAAATCGAGACAGTCGATACTTGCTCTGCCACTGCCCAGAACTAGTGTCACATGATCTGTCCTCTTTTTCTAACACTGACCCTATAGTAATCCTTCAATTAGCCAGAAGATTCAAGTGGCTAAAGACGACACGGCAAACTCCTCAGCCGTAGATCACACTCTATAACTTTATCTCTTATCTTCACCTCTTCTACCAACCACTTTTTCCTCTTTTCCTAACATTCTTCTAGCATGAACACAATGGACCTATAGGTCTCCGAGTGGAACGGTTGCCATATGATAACCGCGCGTCCTTTAACCTAACCTAAGCATTTTTCTGTTATATTATTTAATGCCGACATTAGGAACAGAAAAAAGGAATTTGCCAGTAGTCGGCAAGGGGTGCCGATTACTAGAAATATATAATTTTTGACCAATTTCACCAAAACTTGAGAAAATTATTAAAAATAATCCAAAAACTACTCAAAAAAAAAAAAAATAGTTTTGAGTCTGCAGTTGCTTTCATTAGTGCTTTTTGACCAGCTTTTCTAAATTAAGTAGGTAGCTATCTGGCGTTTTAGATAGCGGTGGAATTTTTGAAAAAAAAAAATGTTGGCTATCTAAAGGAAAAAAATCAATTCACAAATTCCAAACATAATAAAGGTACTTTTTTCTTTTTTATTTAATCTCATTTTTATATATACTATACTATTCTTGATTTTCTACCTATATGTGGTTTAGAATGATAATTAAAAAAAACACTATTTAAAAACGAAATTAATTTCAAATTCTGGATTAAACTGTGAATTTGTAATATAGCATTATTTCATACTATTTGAAATAAAATAATATACAAATAATAATATACACCACTTGGACGTCATGATCCATACATTGCTGTGGGATGTAATAACACCCTCTACGAGCTTTAGATCAGGTTTCGTTAAGGTTAGTAAGGACTTGTTCGTTTACTAGAAAGTGTTGTCCAGATAGACGACATCCCGCAGTGTTCAGCCATTTTTGATGACCTAGAGTAATGTTTCTCAATCATTCAGATAATGTAGCATTGTGCATATGTATTTTCGGCTGTTTTTTTTTTCTTCTGTCATAATTAAGAAAAATTAAGAAATGTTCGGTATTGCGTTATTTGTAAAGAACGTTAGTGAGTGCACATAATCGTTTGTTGCTTATTTCAATTTGTGTGCGGAACAACAACAGACGGTGCCCCTTGTTAAAAAAAAGAAGTAAGCAAGGGCTATAGTCGTGCGGGACCGACCATGTGATACCCTACAACACTACAATATGTTAGAAGCCCCCTTATATCCAAACCCATTTTAGAAGATTTCGCTTTTGAAATTTGTCATGGAGCACTGCCCAGATATTACCTTTAGTATTTAGACTCATCTGCTTGATTTGCTTTTCTACGATATTTGACTATATTCGTCAACGAAATCAGCATAAAAACCCAGAAGTTCGCCTTTTGTATATTTCGGATATCGCCTGTAAATAATGTTGGTATTTTTTCAAACAAAAGTGGTGGTCCATTCTACCTGCGATCCTAAGCTCTAACTTCATGCGAGATTTCGTGTCCTTTGTTTCCTATTTAGGACGCTTATAACAATTGCAAAATCAGGAACATTTTATCCCCAACCTGTGTTGTAAGGTGAAAAAAAAATTCAAAACAAACACTTCAATATTATAAATCAAATTGACAAAATCGCATGCGATAAAAAATATGAAAAAATAAAAATATGTCACAAAATACTACAAAATCTATTATAACAGAATTATTGGTAACTTTTTATGCGATTTTTTTAGATTTTATACTTTTATGCCAAAAGGGCATTCTGAATTGACAAAATTTGTCAAAATCGGTCCAGCCATTCTTGAGCTATAAGCATTCTAGGTAACATCCCCTACCTTTGTATATACACATTGTATATATTTCGCTATATATATATCCGATATATTTACTATCGACATCTACGTAACGGTCAGAATTAATTGATTTCGCCGAGATTAAAAATATTCGCGTTTTAATAGAAAACTTGACTTTTATTTAACACAAATCTTATGGTCTATTTCACCCACTAAATATTACCCGATGACCATCAAAATTGGAAGGCTTCTGCCCAGCCCTAAGCTCTAGCCCCATGCTAACTTCCGATCGGTCTATAATTGCGACCTGTAGAGCAACTGCAAAATCAGGAAATTTTTCAGTTTTTGGTCCATTTCAACCCCTAAACATTATGCGATCATCTCCAACAGCAATAGGCTTCTATTCTGGCCCTAGCCCCACCTCCATTCTAAATTTCGTGAAGATCGGGCCATAATTGCGACCTATAGAATGATTACAAATTAACATGGACAGACGGACGGACATACATAGCTAGATCGACTTAGCTCGGCGAGATAGGAATATCCATATATACTTTCCTATGTGGGAAACCATTATTTCGAGGTGTTACATAATTTTTGGCCCAATCAAACTTATAATACCCCCAACACATAGTGTTGTAGGGTATAAAAACTAATTTCATTACAAAATGACATTTTTAATTTAAGTTTTAACTCATATAATATTTTTTTATTCCTTTTCTTTTCAGATTTCTGGAGAGGGATCATTGTAGATTTGTTCCACTTTGTTGTTTATTTCAGTTTTTATTTAATATGCTAGTTAGTATTATAGTACATACTATACAATACACATAAGTATTAAAATATTCATATTAGTATAAAACTTAAATTGTAATTTGTATTACTATTGCTGCTCATAAAGTATTGTACTCGGTGCTATAACATAAGATATGTACAATTGAAATTAATGATTTATATATGCATACATGAAGTAATTGCAGGAACATGACTGATTTCAATAGAAACAGAAATAAATTATAGAATGCATATAAGAATATTATATTCAACTTAAAGAACCGACCCCCCTAGATGATTAAAAGGTTAATGAGCATACATATACTACCTACATACTAAAGATGCATATGTATATCTTCTCGTCAGCAGTTGTATTGTAAAATCTTTGAAATCCAGTCAAATTCAACAAATTAAATTTGTTATAAAATATCTAGTTATTAATAGCGTATTTATTCCCTGTTAAATCGGACATTGCTTTAAAACGTTTGCATTGTAAGAGACAATCTGAAATATGTCGAAGCAGTCTTACCTTGGTCCTACTCTAGAAAAGTTAAGTTTTAAAATTAAAGATATAAATGAAAATACATAGTAAACTATAAATACATGTTCGATTTAATACCAAATAAATGCAACATTTTCAAATACTAATGAGTCGTTATTATCCTCAGAAACATATTAGGGTAAAAATTGCATTTCAATAATTTGATTATAGAATCTAGTTTTGTATATAATATTAAAATTTTAGAAATTATTTAATTTAGTGTACGCACGAATATTAAAATTCCATAATTTGAAAAATTATTTGTAGCGGTGGTTGTATGTACATATGCACATCATACTGACGCAGTTTGTAGGGACTCAAAAAGCTTTTATAATAAACTAATGAAAACATTTCTTTATGAATGATGAAAGATGTCGGATATAATGCTTGGAATGGTTCAGACTATTGTATAAGACTTCCATACAAGAAAATTTTGCAGATGCCTAATGCAGATGTCTAATGCACAAACGCAGTCATGATATTGGCATATAACTAAAATCCTCATATTGTACATAGGAATTATAGAGCAAAATTCATTTAAAGTATTGTACCATGTGACATTAAGGTATTGTGGGTTTAATCAGTGCATTGCACAATTAATTGTGCTTTTTCGTATAATTTTATGATAGGCGTAATAATCGAACCAAACCTGTGATAATCGACATTAGTAACCACATTTTAAGTTAAACGAGTATATGTCGCAATTATGTTGCACCATATTTGCCGATGCCTTTGCACAATTATTATTTTCAACTTTTCGAGCTAGTTCCGATGGGATATATACGTATACTGGCGATTGGTATTCTGAACAATAAAAAATCTGGTTTTGCTTTTTAATCCTATGATAAATATGCGTAAATTCCGCATTAAACGAACTTATATTCACATACATACATATATACATATATTATTAAAGACCATAAACCGAACGCAACAATATGAAACCTTGAAAGCTGTGGTCTCAATGCGAAGTTCATTCTCCAAATATTTAGATTCAAATAAGCCAATAAAAATCTTAAATATTAAAAAACAAACGGCCAAATAAATATTATGATTTAATCATATACATACATTACTACATTAATATACATAAAACCAATGTCTATTATAAACTAAATAATAATACTGAATAAAGAGTCTCGATGTTTAAAAACATTAAAAGTACCGATTTAAAAATATTTGCAAGAAAATAAGGTGAGTGTATTTGTAAGAACTGCCAGGGTATGCGTCGGACGCTCCTTTACTGAAACAGGGAAAGGACAAATATCTGTCCTCAGTATATCTACCTTTCGACCAGATACTGAGAAAGGTAAAATATACTAATAGACTAATACAGTATTAACATTGCAAGTACTGTGTTTCTTTTCTTCACTTTGAATTGCCTTTTATTCCATACGCAGTTATTTTTAAATGTGAACCATTTGTGTAAATATATGTAGTAGTGAATTGCAGTAGTTGATTAGAACGGGATGAATGTCAGTTTCATTTTTAAGAACATTTTCAAAGTTAATACAGACGAACATCTATTATCCGGCACTCCTATATTCGAATACATCGGTTAACTGGCATATTGCCCGTGCGCAACATCATTTTGTAAGTACTCGTTATGCAAATGACACTTTTTGTCCTCGCTAAGCGCAGACGTTACTCTATCTATTTCTGTCTTAAGTTGAGCACATGACTGTTCAATTGTTTATACCCTCCACCATACATTTTATGGAAGCTGTATTAAGCTTGTTATTCTGTTTGTAACTCCTCGAAATATGTAGTGTGGATCAGAATAAGATTATATGTGGATTTAGAACAAATGAAGTAGATTGATACAATTCGTACATTTTAGATCCTTTGGTATAGTAATTGGAGGTGTTTTTGCTATTTTAGTCATAGTTTTGAACATACGTTTGTATGAAACTGTCCATATAGATCCACGTTAAGGCATAATCCCCATATAACTGTACGCCCGATATTCGGTATTTCGACGACTTGCTTTACATTTGCACCGGAATTGTATAAAATTTTGTATTTAGGATTTTGTAATGGAATCAAGCCATTATGGACAATATAAAGTATACACTATTGATATGATTAGTGCATAGTTTATACACCTTTAAAAATAAATGTATCGGGATTGAATATTGGGTTGAAAATCACCAATCTGCAAAATGTTCGGAGATATCGCAATATGGGTGATGTAAGAAATCCTGAGCCTACTCCACCAGTCTTCGGAAGACAAAACCTATTACAAACTCTTAATTCCGAATTTTTAACGATTCCGCTTAAACAAAGTTAATATGCCCTTCATTGTCTGGTAGAGAGTATAAAAAACAATTAGAGCACATAAAGACAGAAGATGTTATGAGATACTTTGCAAATTATCCTTACATTAGTCTCGGAATACACGTAGTAATTCGAAAAAGCCGAATCGGAACATTGGTAACTCGTTCCACAAACGAATGACTTTCACAGCAAATGATTATCTCGGGTGCCAATTGATGGTAATATGCAAAAGTGCTATTTCATTCTAATGGCAAACTAAAGCAAAAACAAGTAAAAAAGCAGTAAGTTTGGCCGGGCCGATCTTTGAATACCCTCCACCATTTAGAACGAATTTGAAAGTTTCTGAAAAAGATAACTTTCGGCGAAAATTCTGTTAACATTTTAAAAATATTGAATATAGCCCGTCTGTACGACGTGCACCTACATAGGCATTGTTTGTCACAAGCCATTACCATATTCAAATTCGAAACTTGAAATAAACGGTGAATAATGACGCTAAAATCATCAAAATACCGAATATTTGTGAGGTGCCGTTATATGGAGGCTATACGAAGACGTGGACCTGCACAGACAACTTTCTGTCTTAGGCTGTAGTATTCATTTCGAGCTTCGAACACCAAATTTGAAACAATTCCGGAATATCGGGAGGTACCGTTATATGGGGTCTATACGAGAACGTGGACCTACATGGCCCATTTACGAACTTAACCTGCCTACTGGCATAATAAACATGTTTGCAAAATTTTAGCATTCTATCTCAATTCGTTCGAAAGATAGCGTGATTACAACAGACAGACAGACAAACGGACATGGCTAAATCGTCTTAGAATTTTACGCTGATCAAGAATATATATTTGTTGGGTCTACAATCATTTTTTCGATGAGTTACAAACGGAATGAAAAAATGAATATACCCTCCATAGTATGGTGGAGGGTATAAAAATTATTTCTCGGTTTAGCCGACAGATGTATACCCTCAGCCAATGTTCGATTATTCAAATATATTTTGACTTATGATATGATTATTCAAATTGTTGACCCTCTATGCAGTAGGTTCTGAAGTAATGGGTCAATATTGTTCGATTTGTATCAGACCTAAACACATATGATATAAATATTTCGTCGTGCCAGGATTGAACTATATTGGTAACTTCCTTCACTTTATATGAGATATGTGATAATTTTTAGAAAATGTTAAAATGTGCGTGAGGTACCCTAGATATAGTCGAACGAGGCATTCCATTTTCATTTTTTTTTTCATGTAAAATTTTCAAAATATTGAACCCTATGTGGGGGAGGTACCAGAAGAAATCGGCCGATCTCTACCATCTTTATAATAGATCATACGTTGATATTGCGATGTACCAAGTCTGAATAGAATCGGATGTTCATTTCGCGTTTTATGATCTTCATGGATATTAAAAATGTTAACCCTTTCTGGGGGAGGTACCAGAAGGAGTAGACCGATATATACCATCTTCACACCAGACCTTGGGCTAATAAAATATTGTGATATGTCTAAGGCGAGAAGAGAACTAGATGCTTTTTCGGATTTTATGATCGTTTTGTTTATTCAAAACTTTCACCCTTTGTGGGGGAGGTACCAGAAGGAGTATTCCTATATCTACCATCACTATAACACATCTTGTGTTGATGGAAATATTCAGATGTGCCAAATCTAAATGGAATCGGATGGACGCTTTATGAGCTTAATGAATATTCAAAATTTCGACCTTTTGTGGGGGAGGTACCAGAAGGAGTGGACCGATATATTCCATCTTAAAACCAGATCTTGGGTTTATAAAAATATTGGGATGTGTGAAATTTTAAGACAATCGGATTCTTACATCACATTTTATGAGGGGTAAAATTATTCAATATGTTTACCGTTTGTGGGGAAGGCACTTGAAAGAGTGGACTGATATTATCCATTTTTGCACCTGACTTAGGACTGACACAAATATTAGGATTTGCAAAGTTGGAGCAAAATCGGATTATTGCTTTCCTTTCTGTGCAGAAAATATTTTTTGTTTTTTTTTAATTTCGACCTTTTGTGGGGGAGGTACCAGAAGCAGTGGACCGATGTTTTCCATCTTGGTACTAAACCTTGGATTAATAAAATAATTGGGATGTGTTACATTTGAAGACAATCGGACTCTCACATCAATTTTTATAACAGTTGCAACTATTCAAAATTCTGACCTTTTGTGGGGGAGGTACTTGATGGAGTGGACCGATATTGTCCATTTTCACACCTGACCTAGCACTGACGTAAATATTAGGATTTGCAAACTTGGAGCAAAATCGGAATATCCCTTCTCTTTGTGTGCAAAAAATATTTTTTGAAAATTTCGTCTTTTTGTGGGGGAGGTACCAGAAGGAGCGAACCAATATATTTCATCTTAACACCAGACCTTGGGTTGATAATAGTATTGAGATGTGTGCAATTTGAAGAGTCCGATGATTCTTACATAACAATTAATAAGATTTGTAATTATTTAAAATTTTGACCGTTTGTGGGGGGAGGTACTTGATGGAGGACCAGAAGGAATGGACCGATATTGCCCATTTCCGAACTCGATCTAAGTTTGACAATAATATTACGACGTACCAACTTTGGATCAAATCGGATACTTGCATATTCGCAAAATTGATTGCAGGCCCTAATACGGATTACAAAAAATGAAAAAAGAATAACGACTGTGCCATAACCAAGCAACAGCCTAGCAACGTAGCATGAGTTGTAAAAGATTAGCGAGGTCCGAATTTATACTGTATTTATACACTACAACACTATGTGTTGGGGGTATTATACATTTGATTGGGCTAAATTATGTAAAGCCTCGAAATGTGGTTCCCCACATAGGAAAGTATATATGTACTTCGCCTATCTCGCCGAGCTGAGTCGATCTAGCTATGTGTGTCCGACCGTTCGTGTGTCCATGTTAATTTGTAATCACTCTACAGGTCGCAATTATAGCCCGATCCTCACGAAAATGTATGTGGGGATAGAAGCCTATTGCATTTGGAGATGATCGCATAATATTTAGGGGTTGAAATGTACCAAAAACTGAAAAATCCTGATTTTGAAGTTGCTCTACAGGTCGCAATTATAGAACAATCGACGCGGAAGTTAGCATGGAGCTAGAGCTGGGCAGAAGCCTTCCAATTAGCACAAAAAGATGTCAATAAGGATGTTAATATAGATTTTATAGTATTTTGTGATATTTGTTTATTTTTCACATTTTTATCGCATGCGTTTTTTATACCCTACACCACAAGGTGGTCAGGGTATTATGTCTTTGTGCATTTGTTTGTAACAGGCAAAAGGAAACGAGATAGACCCATAGTTCCTTTTGATGATCTGCATAGAATCACATTCTGAATCGATTTATGCACGCCCGTCCGTCCGTCTGTCCATGTATTTTTGTAAACAAAGTACAGTTCGCATTTATTGCCCTATCCAGATAAAATTTTGCACAAATCATTTGTTTGGCCCAAGGAAGAACCCTATTGAAATTGTAGATAATCGGTCAAAATTTAGATATAGGTCCCATATATATCTTCGTCCGATTTGCCTTTTATTGTGCACCAAACGTGTAATATCAGTCCGAATAGTATGGAATTTTGCACGTACAATCAGATTGGACCTGAAAACAAGTATGCCAAATTTGATCGAAATCGGTTCAGATATAGCTATAGCTTCCATATATATTGTTCATCCGATTGCTTATTTTTGTCCTCCGCAGCCGTAGTATGCACTCTGTAACAACAATATTTGGGGAGATATATCAAATACAGCTCAGAAATACATTTGCTACATTTTATCGAGATCGGTTAAATTAATTGTGGACTAAATGGGAAATACAAGTCCGAATTTAAAAGATACAAATGCTTCGGCATATTTAGTTCTTTGAACCTTAAATTATAATTATAATCATAGCTTGTATGATTGAATTCTTCCATAAAAACTTTAGGAGATACAGAGGGGCCTCCTGCTTTTGGAGATGATCGTTTATATGACATCATGAAAACTGAATATATTGATAAAAATCAATAAGAACATCAAAATTAATAAATGTAAAAATTAAATTAAAAATAAATCTATTAAAGATGAGTTTCGTTTGGCCGTGTTGCCGTCGTTCGCGAGCGATTTGGATAAAATAGGTTTCATTGTACTTTCTTCGAGTAATGATATCATGTTAAAACTGTTTTATTAGTATGTAAATGTATAAAATTCTTAATGTGTTGAATATGCATCATCGTTCGTCAAATTTAAAGAGCCCTGATCAATGGTTTTCACATGGACAGGTCCGTCTAGTCTGTTTTATAAATTTTCAATATCTAATAATAAATGGGATCAGAAGAGAAAATTTCCTAACTGTAAGATTATTCATTGTCTGGCTGAGCCGCTTCGATGTGTGAAATATCAATTGTCCTGACCTATAGGCGGAAATGTTTTTGTCTGAAAATAGTTTCAAGCATTAATTAGCCAACATGCCTGAGCGGTGTGCTGTATCAAGGGTTTAATGTATTTTGTTTAATTTTTGTGTCCTTATTTTCTGTTGATTGTTATGATTTTGTCAGCTGCCAAATGAGGGACCAAACGTGTCAGCGAAAATTCCAGTGGGGCATTCAACTTGAGCTAAATTTGTTTACAAAATCTGTTAACAAATACTTTGGATGGTTTTTGTATGTTAGGTAGGCATGAATTTGCATGGTTGGAGGTTCCAAGAAAGGATACATATATATGTTTTCGGATGGACGTTAGATCTTAATGCGAATATAGTAAATGTTAAAGGCATTAGATGTGTAACGTTTTCACTTTATAGAGCACGGTGTTTGCACAAATATAAAAGCAGAAGCTTAATTTAAAATATACTTGAAAATAGTAAATGAAGCCGAGACTATTCTTGATAGATATATATTCTGTCAATCATGTCAAAATTTCTTAAACTCTTCGTTAAGTTAAAAGTATTGCAGATGAAGATAAAAGAAAAATGGCAGTGCTACTGAAGATTAGTGATCCTTTTCTGCTGTCATTGATTGTAGTTTTGAAAAGTTTTAGTCACAATTGGAGAAAGGCATGGGGAAAGTGTTAACACATAAATTTACAAATATTTTGATGATTTTACATCCTTTTTTAGCTGCCCTTTCAAGGGGGTTGATCTAAAAAGACTAACATAAAATAATTTGGAGGACGTCTCCAAATTGTTAAAAGTTTACTTACATGAAAAGATTAAAAAAGTCAATCTGCTCAACGGATGGTACCGGAGGCCCTTAGACTAGCGGTCATTGATAAGACTGACCCCAAAGGTCGAACAGCGAAATGTACGGATGACCAAAGCTTTCGGTTGCGAAGGATTCACATCAGCTTCCCACAAAGCATGCAGTAGTGGACAAGCCTAATGTATAATTGCAAGGCTACGTCTGCTGAACTCTAGCTAACCCTCTTGGAAGAAGGTGGTGGTGGTAAACCACTACTGATATTCTCAATCTACATGCCTTATGAAGACACGGATCCGCCAAAGTGTGCGGTACATGCAACATTAAAGAAAGTGTGCGGCACATGCAACATTAACCTGGGATGTGTCGCAAACGCCCATCACTTTTACTGCGGAAGCAGTTATACGAATGTTGGAGGTGTGTCAATATTCAATTTATTCCCAACAATTATTTTAAAATATCTAATGTCGTTAACACTCAAACTGTTTAGCAGAGAAGTCATTGACATCACCACGTCCAATATGGACGACTCTGCTATTAGCAATTGGAAGAAGTCTGAAAAGTGCTTCTTCTCAGAGCATAAGATGATATTCTTCCAGGTGGATGAGGTGTCAGACAGAAATCTTAAAGGAAACCAAGAAGGACAGAAATGTAAATCCCCTACGTCAGAGTTGAAACATGATTCTCAAAATCTGAAATTAAACAGGGAGAGCAGTGAATGTTGTTACAAGCGTCCTTCGTTCAAGCTATGGGAAATCTAGCCAAATCACCTTCCCTGGGTGGAAATCCCAGCCGGTTTGGTGAATTGAGGACCTGTTTTTTTTTCCAGAAAAGAGCAAGAACGTCAGATAACTGGGCCAGGAAAACTAAACATAGTTCCGATTGGAAAGCTTATAAAGTGAGTTAAAGTGGATTTTGCTGACTTTTTTGCCAGACTTAAGAATCCCAAGTCCATAGGCAGTATAAAACGAGATGACGGTACAGGCACTTCATTCTAGAGACCCTCGACCCCCTATCAGCATTTTTACATTAATTATTTTTCCATTATGCATTTTGTCCAGTCTTTGTACCAGACAAACCCCTCAAATCGTAAAGACTAGACAAAATGCACAATGGAAAATTAGTTAATGTGAAGAATATATAGGGGCGCTGCTCACAACAATGACATGTTAGCATTAAAATCATATTTACAGGGCAATTTTAAGAATAACATTTTTTGTAAACCAACAATTTGGAATACAAATTGCATTCCATTGACGTTTTCAATCAATTGAAAATTGCATTTACTGTTAAATTCGTTGAACATTGGTGAGTATGTTGTTATGGGTGACCATATTTTGACTCTGTCTTGTCCCATCTTAATACTTCTATGTCTTTGTCTGGTATTTCCTCCATCATGATAAAATGTATTGATAGTAAACAAACGATACCTATATTGTCTATATCATGTAAGTGGATTCGGGTGAAAAATCTGGGGTCCCGAGTCCTTCCCCCAAGAAAAAATAGTTTGCCGGAATCAGACAAAAATGCCTAAGCTGTTCATTTATTATTTATTATTCAATGTTTTGAAACACCCTGTCGAAAATTTGTCAATTTTAACGAAGTTACGAGTCTTTTAAATTTCACGTCTCCACAAATTGCTAAGTTTGTTAACATTTTTGGATGTATACCAGCCTTTGACAAATTAATCATTTTGAGTGCATTAAGAGTGGTGTTGCATGAGTTAATTGCCTCATCGTAGTGGTCTTTTAATGTAAGGCTACTATTAATGTGCTGGCCAAGATATTTGATTTTGTCAAAGGAATTTATCTATATTTCAGGGAAACTCGTTTACCTTACACTAGGAGATGTTATTTGCTGTGACAAAACCTCTTGCTTCGACAGTTAGATATAGTCATCCGCGAATTGAGTGTCGAAGAGTGAGTGGGGAAGACCATTGTAAATTTCAAGTGTCTAACCAGACTAATGTGTGTTGCTTCAGAAAGTTTATTGTCCACGTAGATGTATTATAAAGACTTTTAGTATTATGAAGAGAAGCTCAATTTTCACGCAATCGTATGATTTGGAGATATCACGATAATACGATAATAACCAAGCTCCTTATGGTAATGGATGCTGTATAGCAAACCATTTATAATAAGGTTGTTGTTGTTGTAGTATATGCATGTGTTTGCGTTCTGCTAACCTGGTTCTAGCTTCGGCTACTTTAACGGGCTGTAGCCATAGATCTTCTGGAGTGAAGATCCAGTCCACTAAAGGAGTGAAGATCCAGTGAAGACCAGTATGTACATGTGTTTATAATAAGGTTAGGGGTTTCCATAAAAGCTGATAAAAGTGCAATTGCCCTAAATTCGTAAGGATATCTAGGCCCTTGCCTTTTTGGGACTTTATTATTCATATATAGATTTTCATTGGCTTATTATTATTCCATTGTCGGATTTGAATAAGCTATTTTTAATCAAATGGGTGTATTGTTGGGTACTAAGTCCCTAGGGCTGAGGAATGACCTCTCATTATATGACAACCATTTCCTTTTGTGTACTTTTTGAATATCCTCAAAAGAAGAGGATGCAATACTCTTGATTAGTTACTTTGTAATTTTGACTTTTGTGCCACTTACGCCAATGATGATGGGAAAGCGGCGACTTACACCTCTCTTATTTAGGCAATAGAAAACAGAAGCATCAATAATTAAAAAATCATATATAGAAGAATCATAGAATAGAAGAATCTACTAGTTTTGCAATATTTGCCGGTATCATAAAGGGAAGGGATCGGTTATCTAAGTAAAAAGTTTTACATTCTTGCATTTCTGGAACATAAAAATACTCATCATGTTATGAATTGTGAATTATCTTTCTAATGATCTAATGAAGATATTATATGAATTGTGCATGGTAGAACTAAGAAGGTAAAGTCATGAGGTCATATGGAATTGCGGTAGTTCTATGAAAATGTTGTGAATTATAACACTGGATAAAATATTTTAAAGAAAAATAATTAAAAAAATACAGCTTTTATGTGAGGTGATTTTTATTGTCGAACGTTTCAACGCCCCTCTTTCTCACCCCTGCCGAAAGAGGGGACGACCTCCCGACGATCAGCATCATGATGGGAATTGAGTTGGAAATTGAAAACCAGTTACAGATTTCTGTTTCTAGATTTTATAATTTCTAAACTCATAATAATGCCAACATTACAGTACACAGAATTTAAATCAACTTACTAAGAGGTTTATCCGTTGAATAATTCGTGTGGTGAAAATTTGTGCATACTAATTCATAGCCTCTATTAGATCTGAAAGGACCATTTATTCTAATAGATGAGATTAGGAAATCTGAAAGTATATTACCATTTAATCTTTTTAGTATCATCATTGAGTCCAACATAATGCGCATGCTTTTTAGTGTAGGCAATCTGTTTAACTTTAACCTGCTAGTAATAGGTGTTTTCTTTTTAATCCCGATAGACTTTGAAATTGTAAAAAATAACACAAAAAATTTAATTTTAATCAAATTTTTTTTTATTCAAAAGATCAATACGTGACATTAACAGTGATTAACAGAAAATGATTTCGGATAGGCACTGTGGCTGTTCTTGACCAAGTGCATTCTGGACGTCCAATTTTTGGCCACTTTTTCGAGCACTGCTGGCCGTATGTCACGAATAACACGAACAATGCTGGCCTCCAAGGCGTCAATTGTTGCTGGTTTATCAGCATAAACCAGTGACTTTACGTAGCCCCACAGGAAATAATCGAGAGGTGTCAAATCCCACGACCTTGGAGGCCAATTGACAGGTCCACTTCTCGAAATCAATTTATCGCCAAATTTTGATTTCAATAAGTCGATGGTTGCGTTCGCCGTATGGCACATAGTGCCATCCTGTTGAAACCACATCTCCTCCGGATCAATGTCATCCATATTTAAAAAAAAAAAAAAACACAAAACCGGTCATTTGCCAACTGCTCTAGAGCCTGATTTTCAATACCGGGTTCCATATACCGGGTTCAGCTAGTAATTCTATGTCGTTTTTGCGATGTCCGTCAAATGTCTAAGGTCCCTTATAAGGGTACCTCCCTATATTCGGTATTTTCATGATTTTAGCGACATTATCCGTCAGAATAGCTTCATATTTCGTACTACAGCCTGTCACCAAAAGTTGTCTATACAGGTCCACGTCTTCGTAAAAGTCCCATATAACGGTACCGCCCCGAATTCGGTGTTTTGATGATTTTAGCGACATTGTCAACCGGAATAGTTTTAAATTTCGTATTGTAAGTTCGTAATGGGTGCTACAGCATGTCACTAAAAATTGTCCCTGCAGGTCCACGACTTCGTAAAGGTCCCATATAACGGTACCCCCTTCAAATTGGGTATTTTGATGATTTTAGCTAATATTGTTTTAAATTTCGTATTGTATGTTCATATTGGGTGCTGCAGTCTGTTATCGACTATTGTCTATGCAGTTCCGCGCCTTCGTAAATGTCCCATATAACGGTACCTCCCTATATTCCGTATTTTATTATATGATTATAGCGACATTATTCACTGGAATTGCTTTAAGTTTCATATCAGAATATCGCAATTGCTTATGACAAAAATTTGATATACAGGTCCACATCTTCGCATAGGTTCCAAATTAAAGGTTACTCCCTATATTCGGTACATTTATGATATGTATTTTCCATCGGAATTTTTATAAATTATTCAAAGTTCGAACTTCCCCGAATTCACAGCTTGTTTGTTTGCTTGTTTTCTTTAATAACCGACAATTTTTTGTTATTTTTTAATTTTACAATTTCTTCGATGGAATTTAAAGACGTGAAATTGCAGGTATTTTGACAGTTCAACGCGTTAGTATCGTTAGAAAATTCAAGCATTATATCTGGTGCACTAGAAATAGATTGATGTATTGTGCCATTCACATATGAAGAACTTCTACTTGGAGGAGAATTTTGATACACAGACTAAAAATGAATTCATAAATTCTAACTTTTCTTTTTCAATCAGTTATGTTATTTCCATTTACCGATATTTCCGTCACCTTTGACTTGTTTTTATTCCCAATTATCGCGAAAACTTGCTTATAAGCCTATAGTCCAGGTTTTATCTCCCTAAGTTTAGAATTAAATACATTGGCATGCTCTAACTCAGCCTGCTCTTTAAATATAATTTTGATTAATTGAATTTGCTTAAAAATCAGTATATATTCAGGATTTGTTCTATTTAGGATTCACGGGAATATCTTCTTTGGCTCTATTTGCCAATTTATTTTATACCCTCCACCATTCTATGGAGGGTACATTAACTTTGCCATTCCGTTTGTAACTCTTCGAAATATTTATAATTGACGCTACAAAATATATACATTTTGGATCAGCGTAAAATTCCAAGACGATCTAGCGAAGTCCGTCTGTCTGTCTGTTTTAATCACGCTATCTTTCGAACGAATTGAGATAGAAGGCTAAGTTCGTAATGGGTACTACAGCCTATGATAAACATTTTTGTATGCAGGTCCACGTCTTCGTATAGCCCCCATATAACGGTAACTCCCGATATTCGGTGTTTTGATGATTTCAGCAACATTATTCACCAAAATCGTTTCAAATTCCGTATTGGGAGATTTTAATGGAAAAAAATTTCGTATGCAGGTCCCCGTCTTTGTATAGCCCCTATATATTGGTACCTCCCAATGTTCGGTATTTTCATGATTTTACCGACATTATTTACCGGAATTATTTCATATTTCGTATTTGAAGTTCGTAATGGATGTCCACGTCTTCGTATAGTTCCCCATATGACGGTACCTCCCAAGGCTGGAAATACATAAAGCGCTTATCTGGCTAGCTTAAGTCATCGGCTGGCTTCTTCGTAAATGAACAAAGGAGGTTTAGGTTGACTTAGTTCGATTTTGGCCCTAGGCTCCTTTGTTCATTTCCAAAGAAGCCAGCCGATGACTTAAGCTAGCCAGATAAGCGCTTTATGTATTTCCAGCCTTAATGTCACGTATTGATCTCTCGAATAAAAAACTTTTGATTAAAATTAAATTGTTTGTGTTATTTTTTACAATTTCAAAGTCTATCGGAATTAAAAAGAAAACACCCTTTACTAGCAGGTTAAAGTTAAACAGATTGCCTACACTAAAAAGCATGCGCATTATGTTGGACTCAATGATGATACTAAAAAGATTAAATGGTAATATACTTTCAGATTTCCTAATCTCATCTATTAGAATAAATGTTACTTTTAGATCTAATAGAGGCTATGAATTAGTATGCACAAATTTTCACCACACGAATTATTCAACGGATAAACCTCTTAGTAAGATGTGTGTTGATTTTAATTCTGTGTACTGTAATGTTGGCATTATTATGAGTATAGAAATTATAAAATCTAGAATAATTTTATTTTTAAATTTACTTATATATGTAAGTTGTATTGTTTTTTGAAATAGCTGATGAAGTAGATTTCTGTGGCTGTTTTTCAATTTCCAACTCAATTCCCATCATGATGCTGATCGTCCGGAGGTCGTCCCCTCTTTCGGCAGGGGTGAGAAAGAGGGGCGTTGAAACGTTCGACAATAAAAATCACCTCACATAAAAGCTGTATTTTTTTAATTATTTTTCTTTAAAATATTTTATCCAGTGTTATAATTCACAACATTTTCATAGAATTACCACAATTCCATGATACAATTAAGAAGGTCAGGTCATTTCAAATAAGATGTCCATCTCTGCATTTTCTGTAATTTACCTTGTCACATTTCACTGCGTAGAAAACAGGTTCCCATCTCTGATTCCTGTGTACACAATGTTTTTGTAAACATTAATGTTTATAATGAGGTCTTGTAAAATGAATATTTTTGAAAAAAAAAAAATGTTAACATATGACTGCATGACTTTACCTTCTTAGTTTTACCATGCACAATTCATATAATATCTTTATTAGAAAGATAATTCGCAATTCATAACATAATGTAAAACTATTTGCTTAGATAACCGATTCCTTCCCTTTATGGTATCGACAAATATTGCTAAACTAGTAGATTCTTGCAGATTCTGGAACAGACCACAAATAGACTATTTGTAAATTTGAACATCTTCTTCAATCTGATTTATAGCATTTTCAGATTAAATGAAACTTTTTGCAGCGGGAATGAAACCTTTTGCAGTGGAATTGAAACCTTTTGCAGTGGAAATGAAACCTTTTGCAGTGGAAATGAAACCTTTTGCAGCGGAAATGAAACCTTTTGCAACCGAAATGAAACCATTTGCTACCGAAATGAAACTTTTTGCAAATCAAATGAAACTTTTAAATTTATAGAAGGAAAAATAACAAAACATTTTTATTTTTAATAGGTTTAAAATTAAATCAACTTATTATAGCTAATATATAGTTAAAGAGGAATTTTTATTCTTGAGCTTTATTTGTTGCATATAAAGCTTAAAAAACTGGGATTTATCAAGAAATGAAGTAAAGAATTTGCCGACCCGTTGGTAATAAAACAATTAGATACATTATTTGTTCGCTCCACGCATGTCAGAATTAAGAAGGTGTATTTTTTTTTTTGAATTTATTCATTTGGCAACATTTCATTGTCAAAATTTATATTTTGTTCATGCCATGGCTGAAACATTCAAACTTTACCTTCGTATAAATATAGGTTAAATTTAATGAAATTGTCCACACTAAAAAGTCGCCGAGCAATGTTAAATGTCACTTTTTATTACTGGAAAACTTGGTTGATGCATTAGCATTTGGAACATTGATATGTAAACAATTTTACAATGTGTCTCGAAAATGTACTCATTTTTAAGTACATATTTTTTGTACAACATATCACCAGCTGTGCTGATGCAACTACCCTTATTATTATTCCATGGTTATGAAATATCAATAATTCGATTTATTTTGTACCGGTTCTATAACTTGGTACGATGAATATATCTAAAGTAATTATTAACCGTTCAACACTATCAGTGACACAGCTCAAAAGTAAAAAGTACCGAAGAAAGTGTTTTTATTATTTTGGGTAGCTTTTGATTATTGGAAAAAAATGTCTGGATTCGACGATAATCCTTTCGGAGAACCAAATCTGGATAACCCTTTTGCGGTAAGAAGTCCAATGAGTTTGTGTTTTGAGAGACAACAAAAAAAAACATCTTGTACTGTAATATATGCATACATGTTGAGTATGTATTATTGACTCACTTTTCTTTATCTCTACTCCGAACATAAATACGAACGAGTGACAAAAGAACTACACTAAAGCATATAAATGTATTTAATGAGACATATTACAGGATCCGGCTATACAACAGGCGACTCGTACAACGACAAATGTTCAGAGTTCGTTAGAAGACTACAATCCCTTTGAGCAGGAACAATCGAAGCCACAGTTAAACATTAACTCAACAATTAATTCCAATGCTGCAGTGGTACAACCTCTGTCGCAGAACTTACCACCTGCACAACAACGCGCCCCCGCACCCACAGCTAGCACCAGTATTCAAATAACCACAGAGGAATTGCAGGTAAGTAATATGATCCATAGTAAACGTTAACATATTGTATGTTATGCACTTTGAATTTAAAAATAAAGACGTGATACCCATGGCTACGAGGGTTTACTATGGTTTCTTATTCATACCTTTAACCCAAGCCTAAATTAGATAAAGCGTCGAATGAAACTAAAATCTTAAAATTAAGAATGTATAATATATAAAAATGTTTGTCACCTCTCGGTTTTTATGTAAAGATGAGAAAATGAAACAAGAATGATACCATAATCTAAATTAGTTTATTTCATTACACACTTGACCTAATAAGCCCAGTGAAAACCTCTTTTCTAGTAATACAATACGCGGTCAGAGTATCGATAAAGCAATACTAAAATCATTAAAATGTATAAAATCATTGGTATACAGCAGTGATTGCCAAAGTTTACTGAATTGCGACCCATCTAACAAAGGCTACAAAAAATTGGTCTTATTAGCTGCTTAAAAATAACTCAAATACTGGAAATACTGGTTGGCAATAGAGGAAAAAAGTACAAACAATTTATTTCAATGCTTTTGTTTTCTATTTTTTTTACATTTTAAAATTAGCATTAGTTCCAACCATATTAGGAATATTATTATATTATATAGCTTCATCAAACCAGGCGAGGATACTTCCCATCCACCATTAGGCAGTCATTAATTGTTTGCGATTTAAAGTATTTTTCAGTGATTTTATCGACATATTAGCTTGTAGTTTGTCAATCTCTTCCCCAAGATTTCCGCTCTTAACACCTGTACGATATAAATTCGTTTGTAAAAAAATATACGCCAAATATGTTAATTTAACTTTCCTATACTCGCTTCAAAAAATGTAACACGTATACTCACCCCGGTTTATATACATCGTCCTGTAGACTACAACCACTGGTGGATCGCCACCCATACTCAGGAAAAACTGGTATACAGTGTCCCATATGCTACCAAGTTGGTTGTTTGGAATGTTCGCTAATGCTGTTTACTATGGACTATGGCCGGATCATTTTTCATTACAAGTATTTTGCTGGAAACATGAAAATAAAAAAATATCTTGTAATAACATAAACATAAAAAAAATATATCGGACGAAAAAGTAAATGAATTCAACTATAAACTTAATTGTCTGGTTGGAATTTGCTTATCCGCCTTTTACAAGTCTATAAGTCCCCAAATTGAACGTTTAACGATGCCTTTTGGTTGATCCATGTAAATTTCTTCTTGAATATCTCCATTCAAGAAAGCGGACTTAATATCAAAATGTTCAATAACATACTTTTTCAATGCACTGACTGCTTATAACGTCTGTCGCCACTAGTGAAAATGTTTCGTCGAAGTCTTCTCTAAATTGTAATATATTAAGCGTTGGAGTATTGCCCCTTAAATTTATGGCAAGTGTAAACAGATCTAGCTTATAATCATTTGTGCCTAAGATACTTTATTATGTAATTCTCTCGCGAGCACGTCCTGCTTCTGTGCTATTTGGGCATCGTTAGTTGACCGGTTACCAACAGCAATCATTTAGGCAGTTTGATTTCAGGGTTTAAAATGCTATCGCCTAATTAGCAATGGCACCGAAAATGCAATGGCCTGCTAAATGATCTTCAAAAAATATAGTCCATCAATGAGCTACGCCAATAAATAGCAACACATTAAAAAAGATTTACCCGAGAGAGCTAAAGCTACTTGAAATCGTCAGCAAAGGCAAAATTGCAGTGAACGGCTGAAGCTAGCATCAAAATAGATCAACATCAAAAAAGCAACATTTTTATCCATTTGGTATTTTCATATGTAGACAAAATGCTAATGTTATTGAATGCTATAAGTTCATTTTAGTTTTGTTATTCAATATATTTAGCAAAAATGTTTAGAAAAAATATTGGTAAGTTACAATTCAAAAATAAACTTAGATTAGCTGACGAGCTCGAAAACATATGTACATGTTTTATTAATTTGTACATGACAACACACAATCGTAAAAATATGTTTTCGGCTTCTCATTCGGCTAAAACGACAATAGCAGCAGCCGAAATCCGAGCTATTTCTTGTTTTGTGTGCTGAATTTTTGCCTTATTTTCTGTTAGGGCTTAACAAAAACAGCGCTGAGCTAAGTAGCTGATCATGTGCTATTTTAGCCGTGGCTGTCAATCAATAATAGCAGTTGCACTGAAAGGCTAAGGATAATTTCAATAGGCGGTGGCGTTTAAACCCTGTTTGATTTTGAACCATTAAATAATTTTTTTTATTATTAAAATTTTAAAAATATTTTGCATGGACATTTTCTGTTCTTGTGACTTGTAATGTACAGAAACCTACACTTCAATCAATTGGTCCCCATATTGCGAATGTTTACACAAGATTCATCACTAAAATGTAGAAAATTTAGAGAAATTTAAAAAATATGTATTTCATGGTCACAAATCTGGTTTCTTAATGTCTTCAAGGAATCGTTGGTGCTATAAATAATCTGAAATCAAAAAAAGTTCATGACGAGTTTTACAATGTTTTTTTATCTCAAACTTATTTATATTACCGAAAATATGAATTTAAGTTGGGATTTAAATTCATTCCATAACACGCCACGTATATTTTTTTACTTGAAATTTAAATTTCCGTTCAAGGCTAATTCAAATTATAACAACATTTTTGGCGTATTACATTGGTTGCAGCTGGCTTGAAAGGGTTACCTTACCAGGTTATTTCACCATTTGATTGTCTTGCAGGTTTTTTAAGAGTTGTGAGTTGTTGGTGTTGGCGATTTCAATAACAATTTATTTAATGTTTCTAACTCCGCGAAAATGAGAGATTCACATTTTGACATTTCTCATTCATCATCATTCTTAATTGGCTATATGCTTGTAAGTCGTTACCAATCACTAAGATATTCGTCTCAAATTCCATGCCCATCAATTTTACACAACTCTTAGTATCTTAGACAACCTTTGCGGCAAGTTGGACGTTTTTTGGTTTATTTAGAAACAAAGACAAATCAGTTTTAAGAAAAGAGAGGAGAAAATTCTACTTAAATACCTTTGCAGGTTTGAATTGCACTGAAATGTGAAAAAAGATACGTACTGGTGGTCGTTTGAGCGAGGAGTTATGTTCTATTGAGAATACATTCGACATTAATGAATTCTTTAAACGTTGAACGTTAATGAATTATTTGTCCAGTCTCCCTCCTCCTTGGGAACAATTCCCGTGGATCTTACTGGGTATCTTGGACATGGTCATTCTTTTTCAATTAACAGCGTGTTTGACGATGACGTTATTCGTTCCTTACGTACTATTAAGTCTGAAGTAGTTGGATTAAATGGATTACCTGTGAAGTTTTTAAAATTTTTCTATCCCTATAACAGTTGGGGATTTCGTGATGATCTACAAAACACAAACTTGTCACGAAGACGAGTCAAAATTGCACATAACACTGTAATGAAGAATATGATGATCAACATTGTTGACAATCCTAGGAGATCAAAAATAAAACAAGAAACATGATTACCACGACACAAGCCATACACATAACGAGCGATTTAATTTACTGCCCTACCAATACGCAGCATTTGACCAGAGAGTGCCAGAGACGACCTGCAGGCAATAATTAACCTGTGAGGACACATCCACTGTCTTCCTAAAATGCAAATACGTAAGAAGACAATACAGTCTAACATCTCATCAAGTTCCACAATCACATAACTCACGTAAACATTAAGAGTACCACCATTACCATGGTCATTGAACAGCATGGCTTTAGTTTTATTCCAATTTATAATAAGGCCATTTAACGAAATCCACAATGAAACAATAGAGTTAACCAATTTCTCCAACCTAGGAATATCAGCCTCTCTGAAGAAAACGTGGACATCATATGCATACAAAAACAGACAACACCTGTCATCAAAAACTAATTTTATACATGAATATATAGCCTAGGCAAACCAGGGTAGTTTTGGCCCAACTCAATTCGACGAACTTTGTGGGATTCCACATTGGACACTACAAACGTCAGACGAAACACGCCCACGGCAGTTTTGGCCAGCGGCTGCCAACCCAGTATGTACATGTTTGTGTTTGTTTATTTTTCTGCATTGGGAGCAGCATATCCCGGAATGCTTGCTCCGGATTTCATTGGTCCGTGCCGGGATTGAGGAAAACCCCGGACCTTGGTTCTGCTCGGTTTGTCAGAACGTCATCCACCACAGATCTGTTTCGGTGCGATGTAATGGATGTAGAGAATGGGTGCACTTCAAGAACTGTTTCGGACTAAGGCGTTGGCGAGAAAAGCGTAGCGAAAGCGTAGTCCTCAGCGAGTCCACTTCTTCGTCGTCCTCATCAGAGACGTCGTCGGAGTATGGCACTCCACCGCAGTCTCCAGAACAGCAACCAACACCGCAGCACCTAACGCCACATGTTGCTGTTCCAACTCTGGATTGTGCATCTTTTTTGCAATTCAATTGCAACGGACTCCGAGGCAAAATAGATGAGATAGTGGAATTTATGAGTCGGAGGAATATTAAGATCGCAGCGGTGCAGGAAACCAAGCTGAATGAAAATTGCAGCCTACAACGTTGTTATGGTTACCACGTACAAAGGAAGGATTGCACCAGAAGTGGAAGCGGGGATTAGCGTTCCTGTTACACAATTCTGTTCAGTACAGACCTATCTCGCTTGAGCTAGTCTTTAGTTAGGAATGTATGGGGGTAGCAGTCAAGTGTGGAACTGCCGAAGTAGATGTGCTTAATGTGTATATCCCGCCGATTAATAGCTGTGAACCGCGTTATTTGCCTGATATTAGCCCATATTTGGTAAGCAATAACCGCCTGGTACTAGGGGATTTTAATGCCCACCATTAGTTGTGGCAGTCCGTCCTAGGAAATGACCAGAGGAAATCAGCACTGGCAGAGCAGATCGACTCCTCCACATTCTGGACGGTTAACGAGGATGCCCCACCCGAATAAGAGGAGAGTGTCACAGTTCGCCAGACCTAACCATAGTGTCACACGGTCTGATAAATGACGTGACTTGGCAACCCGTCATTTCTCATGGCTCAGACCATCTCCCTCATCACTTTTAACGACGTAACGGTGACTGATCCGAAGAGGTGCGCGGAGTATTTTAACCGACAATTTGTCGAGCACCCCGAGAGCGATAGGGCGAAGCGAAGAGTACTACGTCGTATCAGATCTCTTCCCGCCGAGGAGGAACCACAGTTTACAATGGGTGATGTTGCAAATGTCATCCGTAACGCTAAGTCATCCAAAGCGTTGGGCCCGGACGGAATCTCAATGGTAATGTTGAGGCAGCTGGATACGCCGGGAGTCAAGTACTTAACGAAAGTTCTCAATTTGTCGCTAGCCACCCACATAGTGCCGGAAACCTGGAAAATGGAGCGGGTGGTCCCGCTACTGAAGCCAGGCAAGGATGCCAGCAAAGGCGAATCGTACAGGCCGATTTCGCTTTTATCGCCAGTAGCTAAGACTCTTGAGGCTTTACTCCTCCACAGCATTAGAGGAAGCTATACAGTTGTCAACCACGAGCACGGATTCCGTCCACAACATAGTACCACAACAGCATTATACGCCATTTCCACACATATTAGTAGAGGACTGAACCAGAGGAGATGAGAACACAGCTGAATGTTCAGGTCGAAGGGATTCTAATATCGACCACGAACTACCCCAAGATTCTTAGGGTCACGTTCGACAGCATGTTCAAGTCGTCCGCGCAAGCCTTCTCATGACACCAGTGGACCATCTACATGAGGAGGCGAAAGTCCTTCCCTTACGTCAGCATAATCATATGCTTTCGTTGCAGTGCCTGCTTGGGTGTTTCCGTGAGAGTCATCCCAACCATAATATGGTGGATAAATCTTCCCCACCCAGGCGTGTCAGGAAGGACATACATGATCTAGAGAGGGCTCTACAAGAGAGAACCTGAATTGAACATGAACATGAATTAAAGGCATCCCAAATCATATCATTAAGAGATAAGTGTATAGTCTCAAGAGCCTGCGATCATCGAGGAACTTAACAATCGCATCTTTAATAATATGTGCAACAAATCTTGACATAAAAGGTAGAATGCTAATGAGACGCAGATTCGACATATGATGTGACTAACCTGTTTTCGGCACATGAATAAAAAAATATTATAATCATAAAAATCGAATTGACAAAATGCAGGAAATTACAGTAGATATATGGGAAGATAAGTTTAAAAATTTTACTATCGTTAGAAGATTCAAGCTCACAAATTCCAATTCATCCGCCACCAAAGCCGTACTTTTAACTTCAGAGACTGTCATCTTCAGCTCAACTATAGACTTTTTGAATTCAACCACACATTCATATTTAAACCTTGTAAAGATCAAACAGAGCATCAGTTTTGCGTCTGCAGCTCCTGCAAAGGACCAAATTTTCAACAACTGCACTCACACCACCAAAAAATATCCCATCACCGCCATTCAAAGAAGCATCAGCTGTGGCACCCACTATTGATTCATCAACTATATGATTTACTTTTGTTCCACGATCAGCCAAACCATCATCACTACTATTTTTTTTTTAAATCTTCCCTTCTTAAAAGCCTCTACAGAAAGAATATTTAACTAATGATTTTTGAAAAGGGTACGTGTGATTCTCATTCACTTAAGACATAACGACACTTAAAGCTTGCTTTTCACCAGTCGTCATATCAAAAATACCTTTGCCTTCACCGGGATGAAGTCGTAATATTTGTAGCAATCAGCAAATACTGCCAAGCCTCCAGTTTCGTTTTTAAAAACTTTACTCTCTGTAATGGAGAGTAATATGAAGTTAAGCTAATGGAGGAATACTCCAGACTTAGGCAAAACGGATTTATGAAACACAATGTGTTTATTTATGTTATCCATTTTCATATAAAATTTGTATAAAAGAAATTTAAGTTTGTTTTTGTGCTATAAACAATGCATAAAAAATTTTGTAACATGCGTAGTATTTCCCAAATGTGTAAAAATTTTCATCCTCCGTGTGCAATATGCAATTTTCTTGGTGACAACACTGTGCTATAACATTTAAACAGTCCAACATACCAAAATGGCTTGAGAATAATATCACAATAAGCTTAAGAACACAAGATTTAAGCTTGGGAAAACATCTCCTCCACTAATATTATACCTTTATAAAATTCCTGGAACATTTTAGATATATCCAGTCTGAAATGAGATTGAAATGATATACAAAAGACTCCCAGATTTATTATTCATCATTACCTTAAGAATTCGGTCCGGAAATGTGTCCTAAATTCGCATGATTTACCTTTTTACCAAAGACAGCTGACAATTTTCACAAAAAATCAAAACAAATTTGTCAACAAAGGACAGATTTGAGAAAAATTTGTGCAACATAAGTGTTTCTCAAGCATTGTTGAAAATTTTGGTCTGTTCCAGAACTGCAAGAATGTAAAAGTTTTCACTACGATAACCGATTTTCCCTTTATGATATCGAAAAAAATGCTAAGCTAGTAAATTCTTTCAGTTTCTGGAACAGAACAATTGTTATGACAAAATATTTTTATAATATTATTCTCAAACTTTTTTGTATTTTTGGTATGTTGAAAGTAATCTCAAAGGTGTAAAAGTGCGAACAATTAGTAAATTTATCAAATTTTAAAGCATCATTTAGTGAAGGATATCACTAAACCGGATCGTGCTTTTGCAGATCTTATTTTCCTTTTTTTATTCTCTCGCTTTCTTGTTAGAGGTTAGGTTAGAAGATGTGTCGCTACAATTAAAATTGTAACGACATTACTCGGAGGCCTTTTAGTTCATTGTCCATAACAACAGTGGTGCTCAAAACCGTGTTCTAGAACATGAAGAGAAAAAAGAGATAATTTAAGAGAAAATTAAAATTCTGTTTTTCTTTATACTTTACGGTTCTATTTAATTGTTCTTAAACACGAATGTTTGCCAAAATAATTTATAAAGCAAATGGATAAAAAATATTTGTATAAATAATGACTTAACACTGTTTTGTTCCTGATTTAAATAAGCAAAGAGAAATTTGACTGAACAGAGATATTTTTTCTTGAGCACCCCTGATAACAATCTTCTGTGAAAAGAAGATTCCAGGTATATTTTATTGTTTTGAAAAGTTTAACTTCATTCTCTAACCGATCGGATATTTGCAGTCCTTTTGAATCTAGTAGATAATATAAATTATTATACACTGATTTCACCGCAAGAATTATTTAATAGGTAAATCTCCTTGTAAGTTGTGTGTTTTTCTTTTCGAACGTTCCCAACGCCACTAATTTCCCACCCCTGCTGACCCAGGGGGCGACCATACCCATATAGAATTCTTACAGGAATAGAGTGCAATCAAGCCTCTCTTAGCTCGTTCCTCGGTGTTCCTCTTCGGCGGTCAAGGATAGTGCCAAGGTATTTGGCTTCTAGCGAGAGGTTTAAACTGACTCCATCTAGTTTCGGTGGTGTAAATGAAGGATATTTACGTCTTTTAGTGAAAAGGACGAGCTCTGTCTTTGATGGGTTCACACCTAGTCCATTGCGATGCGCCCGCCGTGATAAGGTGACTAGAGCTCCTTGCATTAGGTCCGAGATTGTTTGCAGGAATTTCCCGGCAATTAATAGGACGACGTCATCAGCGTATGCGACTACTTTCGTCCCTGTTACCTCTAGATCTATAATTAAATTGTTAATGACCAAAAGCCAAAGTAATGGTGATAGGACACGCCCTTGCGGAGTGTCCCTAGTGACCGATTTCCTGACGGATGTTTCCCCAATGCTCGAGTTGATGATTCTGCTGCTAAGCATGGTATCAATCCAGTCTATGAGGAGTTGGGGTACCTTAAGTTTTGATAGTGAATCATGAATGGATTCTAGCGTGACGTTGTTAAAGGCTCCCTCAATATCGAGGAAGGCAGCCAAGGTGAATAAGGAACCATTCATGTTCTTCTCTATATACCATACGACATCGTGTTGCGCTGTTTCAACAGATTTACCTTTCATATAGGCATGCTGAGCAGTGCTAATGACGGTCTTGGGTAATAGAGATCTGATCTCTATGTCTATCAGCCTTTTCAAAGTTTTAAATAAGAAGGATGAGAGACTTATCGGTCTATAGTCCTTGGGAAGTGAGTGACTCGGTTTCCCCGCTTTGGGGATATAAGTGACTGTGACTTCTTTCCATGATTCCGGAATGTAGGATAGACACAGACAAGACAGACAGACTGGATCGTAGCGGGAATAATACCGTCTGGTCCTGGATATTTAAAAGGCTTGAATTATCTATAGTCCACTTAATTTTGGGTAAGCTTATTATTCTGTTAGCCAGGTTTTGGTCTCTAGCCGTATGATCACGATGCACTTGATCGGTTTGCCGATTGCTTGCAGTGTCGATACAGCCAGGGAAGTGTGTGTTGGCTAGCAGGTTAAGAGTCTCTAGTCCAGAGACAGTCCATGTGCCGTCAGTCCGTTTTATACTTCCTATGGATTTAGGATCCTGCGAAAGAACTTTACGAAATCTGGAGGCATCGTTGACACTTTCTATCGACTCCGTGAAGCATACCCAAGAGGTGCGCTTGGCCTTCTTGATTTTACTGTTGTACTTGTTAAAGGATGCTTATAAGCATCCCAAAGGATGCTTATAGGCGTTGGCCCTATTATACAGTCGCCTACTGTCCCTCCTTAAGTTGGCTAAATGTTTTGACCACCAAACTGGTTGACATTTTTTCCCTGGGTAGGTTAGCGGACAGACTTTTTCATAGCAATCAATCAAAGCACTCGATATCGCACTTACGGAGTTGTCTATATCGAGTGTTGAGGTTAAGACCATGTTGTCGAAACAGTGAAGCCTGGGTATAGCCAGTTCCGTAAATTTGTCCCAATGTGCCTTTCTTGGATTTCTATGTGGTTTTTTAAGAATACCATCTACTAAGACTTTGTAAACTATCTTCCGGTGGTCTGAAAACGAGCACTTAGGAGAGACTTTCCAATTATATATTAGAGATTCATCCTTGTTAGTTAGGGTGAGGTCAATGACCTCTGCCCTATCTTTGATTTGAAATGTTGCATCGTTGTCCCTATTACAAATTTTGAGATTATATTTTAAGATAAAATCAAAAATGGACTCACCTCTGACGTTGGTATCGTTGCTGCCCCATTGGAAGTGGTGTGCGTTGGCATCACAACCTATGATTATATGCCCTTTGTCAGCCAGATCTTCGAGCAGCCCCTCTACTTCATGGCCAGGTGGGTCAGGTCGCAAGTGCGGTAGATAGAGAGAGATGAAAATGTGAGCCCTCCCGGATTTAGACTCCAATCTCGCTACCGTAACGTCTCCACTGTAGTTGCTAAGGAAGATAAGATTTACCCTATTATTGTATATATAGGGTTCCTGAACCAGAGCTATGTCTACTTCAGCTTTCGAGAGGGATAGGAGGAGTTCGGCAGCAGCTGCTTTGCAGTGATGCAGATTAATCTGCATGATGCTAAGTAGCCGCTGTTTTCTTCCACCTAATGCAACGGCGTTAGACGGAAACGGATCCATCCAGCGCCGAAATGCAATTTCCCCACGAGCTTGAAGGTATACCTGGCCATCCGTATCCATAGATACTTTGATGACCAGGCCCCCTCCCTCAGCGTTTGAACTGACAAGACGCCAGTTGTCCGTTTTGAGGTTGGGGTTCTGCTTGCCCAGTATTGTCAGGATGCGTGCCGGATCCACGGATGGTGGTGGCACCCAAGCTGTCAATACCTTACAACAGGGGATGTCCTTTAAGGATACAGCTCATATCCCTGCCAGAGGTCGTCCGGGTAGATGGTTTGTGAGTATTTCCTCTTCCGTCCTGTTTGGCCTGCCGTTTGTGATTTGACCTCTCCTTTGTGGACCTTGTCAGGCTTAGAGCTTGAAGGGGCTGGTGGGGGCGGTTTAGTCACGACCGACTTGCTAGCGGACGGAGTGGAAGTTGTAGGCAAAGGCCGAGAAGCCGGGCCCGTGGATGCCTTCTTGGCCTCAGGGTGTGGTTCTTCTGTAGACCGACCCCTTTTCAACGCTGGGCGTGAAGAGGTATCGGCTTCCGGTGGTACTGCAGAGGCTACGGCTATAATGGGCTTCGGTTTCTTGGCATTATTTTTCCTGCGCTTTTTGGCAAGTGGATTTGACCCAGCAGGGTCAGCATTAGCCGTCACCTCGTGAACAACGAACGTGGTGGTCTTGTTATCGGCGGTGGATTTGCTGACCTCCGCAGGGCCTTCAGCAGAGGGTTGAACCACAGGTTGGTTTACCCTACTGCTGATAGCAGATTGTAGGAGAGGTAGAAGAGTCCGATTAAGAGAACAGCTTGGTAAGTGCGGGTGGTTTTTTTCGAACTTTGCAATTACCTTGAGGTTCATCTTAATCAGAACCCTCTCTCTCTCTCTCTCCGTTATCTGCGCGGGGTCTTGGCCGATAAATTTTTTACAATAATTTACCGACCTTTTATAGCCCCGCTTTGCTTTCGCCTCCTTTGGGTCGGCGCCATCATGAGAGGTAGGGTTTCTGGTAGGATCCCCGCCAGTACCTACATTGATGGCGTCTTGCCGATCGAGGCTGGTGACATCGGAAGTGACCGACGTTAGTCCCTTCTGGATTTGGGACTCTGCGCAAGTCTCGCTGGGAGTGTTCTTGGTGGCTTTTTGAGATGACTTACCACTTTGAGACGAGGAAATGACCGTGATGACAAGTTCCTCATCCGAAAGTGGTGAGTCATCTCCAAAGCCAGAAGGAATACTTTCCTGACTGACCTGTCTTCTCCAGGAGGGCGGACAATTATTCGCTATGTCGCTGAATATTGTCATGGATGACGTCACTGTAGTTCAGTATAGAGTCGTCCCCTCCCGAGTTGGAAATCGTGTCCTGTGGCCGGTCCTTGGTCGTTGCTTCTTTGGAAACAATAGTGTCATTGGTGGTAGTTGGCGGTTTGTTTTTATTATTGTAATTGTTCTTCTCCATATGAAAAATCACTTTCACCTAACACATTCACAGTATCATTATGAATTTCTTGTGCCGATAAACCTTTTTTATGTAAATATTTAATGACAGCACTTATTTCTAATTTCCATTGTAAAAAATTGCGAATGCGTCCTTTTGTGTTGCCAGATGTGTTCATAAAATTTTTCTGTTCATACTATTTATACCGTTTTTCGAAATTCGTACCTATGAGTACTAATAGTACTAAATTTTGTACAATTTAAATTTTGGGAGAACCGATAGGTATGTGGGAAGTTTTGGAAATTCGAACTTATGTGTATTAAATGGTACAAAATTTGGTGCAATTTAAATTTTGGGAGAACCGGTAGAGTTGGAATCCTGCAATTTGGAAAAAAAGAGATTTCTATTGGATTGTATGATGTATATAGTTATGGAAATTTGTATTAATGTGTACCAAATGGTTTATTGGCTACAATTTGGACTTGGGTGAACCGATAGAGCTGGTATCCTGAAATTTGGAATTAGGATTACTATTGCATTGTAGGATTGGGTTATGTAGGAACTTGAAAATCGTACTTGTTTTGTACTAAATGGTACTAAAATTGGTACAAATTGGATTTGGATGAACCTAAAGAGTTGGAGACCCTAAATTTAGAATTATTTTTGGAAATAAGTACTACAGGAGTTCAAAATGTTGTAAATGGTACACAATTAGATAGAGAGATAGATTTCTGAATTTCGTTGTTGGGGTCAGAATTGGTGTGTAGTGTTGCGACATGGAAAAACGTACCGTAGATGTACGAAAGGTACTAAAATTTGTATTATAGATATTGGTGTGTAGGGTGGAGATATGAAGTGGTTTTGAAAAAGAACGAATGAGCGGTACTAAATTTGATATTGGTATAATCCGGCAAAACGGCTGAAGGTAGAATCTTGAAATTTTGCATGTAGACCAATGTTGGTGTGTAGGGGTGGGATAAGGGTACTAAATGTATTCAAATGTATAAAACATTGAATCAAGTATAGTTTAAAAAGATAATGCTAAGATTCTGAATTTTTAAATGAGGGTCGCTGAAATTCGAACCATGTGAGCTAATAGCTCTAAATTTCGAATCACTTGGTGTTATGAGAACAGATGGAGCTAAAATCTTGATATAAGTTGTAAAAATTAAGTTGGAATGTGTACTAAGTGTGAGAGTTGAACTAAATGGTACTAAGTTGGGTGCAATTTGGGTTTGGGTGTACTAAAGGTTTACATAGCTCTTAATTTGTTATAATTTGGAAGTAAGTGAGAAGTCCGAGGTAAAATCCTGAAGTTTTGTAAGAGAATCAAGTTTTGGAAGTAGGGTTGATATAAGGATATGAATTTGGAACTCCATAGCATTGGAAAATGGTGCCGACTACTGGCAAATAGACATGACGAGCATTGAAAAATGGTGCCGACTACTGGCAAAAAAACTACTATTTTAGTAAAATTGCAAATTTTGCCATTTTAATAAAAACAAATTCAATTTTTGTTTATTATTTCGAAAACTAAACAACATTTGGAATCTGAACAACTTTATTTTTCTGCAATTGAAAGATTACACTCAGAATGTTGAAAGATTGAAAAATCGAAAATTCTAAAAGTGCCGACTACTGGTGAGAACGGAAAGACAGAACCTAACGGTTCGAATTCTGATTTAATTCTGTTTTTATTTTTAAAATATGTTCCTTACGTACTACTGAAACTTATCTAACTTAACCTAATCGAAGCTATACAATTGTTCTTATCTATTTTTATTACATGGCTGCTTGTCCCTTCATTCAAGTGATCTTGACTACCTATTGGCGCATCGATATTTATGTTTGTGTGGGTCATGTCCTTTATTATTTTACACATTATCATATGCGACATATACAAATGTGATATTTTATCGCAACTGGGAAACTGATATTTTGGAATCTTTATTTTAAATTGTTAGAATTTCCCAGCGCCTCAACCGCACTCAAAAGTATGTACAAAGTATTTTGTACAGCTATGATCTTAAAAGTTTGATCTTTCAAATCCATGGCAAAACTGGCGAATAGCTTCAAAGCTCGTCCTGCAACGTACGTTTCTTCCAATCATTAATTTTTAAAATAATTTGTTGCTATATTTTACAAAACAATATATAAACACACAAAATTGGCAGTAGTCGGGCACACTTAGAAAAAAATTGTAATCAGCTGGTAGATCTACCTTGTATTTTTGTTGTACCATGCATATGCTTACATTCTTTTAAATTCAACTCCAAATTTAGTTTTTTAGAAGCAGGAAAAGTGAAGATGCAGGTAAGTGCGGTATATGAGCTAAATTTCTGATTTTTCTACAAAATCTTTTACAAATGAACTAGCAGGCCAAAATTCGTTCGTAATTACCTTATCGAGGTAATTATCTTTCAAATCAGTCATGAGTTAAGTGTTACCATTCACAAAATAAGCACTAATTGAAAAAATGTTAGATCGCGGACCCTATATTTTTGAAAATTTTGTGTTTGAAAGTAATCTAGTTAGTGAATCTCACTACTGGTCCTTTATTGTTTTCTTCTGAATTGTCGCCAGTTTTGCAGATTTCTCACCGTAGAGGAAGATGAAATCAATATTATTAGCTTAAACAGAAAATAGTACTATCTGCACAATTTTGCAAGGCAACATACAAGATATTTAATTATTTATTTTAATTTCTATTTAGCGCCGGCAGGAGGAATTGGACCGCAAAGCAGCGGAATTAGACAGAAGAGAACAGCAATTGCAAGGAAATGTTCCACAACTTAATAACTGGCCACCATTGCCCGATAATTTCTGTGTTAAACCATGTTTTTACCAAGATTTTAATTTGGAAATACCTCCAGAATTTCAAAGACTTGTCAAACACTTATACTATACATGGATGTGTATGTTTCAAAAACATATTTGATCGTCGTTAACATTTTGTAAAGTATTTACTTTCATTTTTACAGTTTATACCTTGACAATGTGTGTTAACATTATTGGTGGTCTAGCCATTCTATTGCATACCGGCGACTTTACGAATTTCGGACTTTCTATTTTTTATACGCTGCTCTTCACCCCAGCATCATATATCTGCTGGTGAGCCTTTGTATTCTATGTAATCTGTAATGGTAAACAATTATAATTTTAATTTCCAAGGTTCCGACCGGCCTACAAAGCATTTCGCAACGATTCCAGCTTTAACTTCATGGTGTTTTTCTTCGTTTATTTCTTTCAAACACTTTTTTCCGTGTTTCAAGCAATTGGTTTTCCGAAGAGTGGCTATTGTGGATTTATAGTCGCTATATCCCAGTTTAAATCTTCAGCCGCTGACATTGTTGTTGGTCTCTTTTTGCTTTGCATCGCCTTCTGTTTTGCTGTCACAGCAGCTGCAAATATAATGATGATTACAAAGGTAATGTATGAATAAGGTTTTGCGCACATAGGAACTTTAAACTTATTTTTCTTTTAATTATAGATCCATTCAATATATAGGAGTTCTGGTGCCAGTATGGCGAAGGCACAGGCTGAATTTGCGACAGAGTTCATGCGTAATCAACATGTTCAGGAAGCTACAGCAACTGCAGTTAACTCGGCTATAAATTCTCAGTTCAATAATCGTCGATATTAAACTCGTAAATACATGCCTTTGAGAAAAATTCATCACATTAAAAATGAATTGCATGCATTGCATTAATATCAATAATAACGATACAATAATTACAATAAATATATTGACGTCATTGAATAGAGTAAATTAAGTTGATATGAGTACATTAAGTTACAGATATGCAAAAACACAACACCAATTCACTATAACTCTTTGTTCTGTTGTGTATTTTTTTCGTGTTTATAACTGCATACAAAATGACGGTCAATCAAAGCAACAAAAGGAGATTCATAGAAGTCAGCGAGAGTTAAGTGAAACAATTATCTATATTAAATATGCATAATATCTCTCACTGACACATATGCATTGCTTTTCGGAGTAAATACATACATTTAAACGTCCATTTCTCTAAATTGAATTATAAATATTAAAAATATAATACGTTTTTATCGTCATCATCATATAATTATTTAACATAACATTCAGTATGAATCTATCATGTACTGTGTAGTATTGTCATATTCCCCTCATGTATTACGCTGTTCCTAAGCAGTAACATCTGAAAGAAGAAAACAATTTAAGATTTTATTATAATTATTATTATTTTGTTATCTACATATATACCTATGTATATGTATTCTTATTAATAAATTACTACCAATTAATAGATGTATATACCATGGCGCATATTCATTACTAAATAACATGGATTTTAATCCCCCAATGGTAAGATTATATTGCCCATTTTGTGTAATCTAATTGTATGACCGTTTTTACGAGTCAAGCTTTTAAATAGATACAAATATATGCGTATTAACAGTTCCAATTTTCATTGCATTCCAATAAAAATGTCTGTTAAACATAAAACTAAAATTCCTTTAATCTTGCGCGTGAATATTTTATCCCTACAATTGGAAAAGTAAAAGTTATACAGACTTAAGTCCCCTAAAATGAAAAAAAAAAAACTATTAATATAAAAATAATTATAGATCATATGCGGGACTGCGTCTTTGATATTTTGTATTTTCACAAAATTTGTATTTTTACTGAACATTGTCAGTGTACCTAAAAGCCAGCGTTCGAAAATAAACAGTACACAAACATAGTGCACTGTACCGGTACAGTATCACTAAAAAAATGTTAGCGGTAGTGTACCTGTACACTACCACTACTAACGATGATCGTAGTGTACCGCTGTCGGAGCGCTAAAAAATCGTAGTGTACCGCAGTCGGAACACTAACAAATCCTAGTGTACCGGAGTCGGAGCACTATAAAAACGTAGTATTCCGCAATCAGAGCATTAAAAAATCGTAGCACCACATTAAAAAAATCGAAATCATAAAACTGATTTTAAACACTAAACATTTATTAATTTTTTGGTAACACAAAATAAAAGGTACATAATTTGAATAATAACGCATTACAATGCAACCACTAAATGCCATTTTTCGCGGAAAATTACAAATTTCAATTTTCAATAGTTAAATACAAATTATTATCACTTCAGATTTGGTCCTTTTTTATTCTTTCTACCTATTCCCATATTTTTCTACATTCTTCAATTTCACAACCATTCTAAACATACATAAAATAAATTCAACTTTTATTTTCATAATATTGAATTGTATTAGTAATTTTTGCATTATCAAAAACATAACATCTAATTTTCTCACAAATCGTAAACATTTCGTTTCATTTCATTTATTTATTTATATGTTGCAATGAAAAAGCCATTAGGCCAATAAGTATCACAACTATCAGAAAACTACAAAAGTGTACTCCAAAATAAAAAAAAAAAAAAAACATCTTAAAAATATTACATAGTGTATCTTAAAGTAACCTAAGAAATCATATGTAAAATATGGACAAAAAGGCTCCCCAGCCAATGAAAATAAATTTAAGTCTATTGCTGGTAATAAAAAAAAACAATATTGAATCAAACGATACAGTATCGTCAATATCATTAACAAACAAATTGTTAACCTCCATTTGCCTCTACAAAGTTTTCAAACATGCGGCGAAAAACACTCAGCTGGAAGCTGATTCCAGATTCGTGCGGAACGAACTATGAAAGATCTTTCATATAGAGACGTAGAAAAATGAGGGAAAATTATTTTCGTATTCCTAGTAGACCGAGAGAACACTAGCCGATCTCGCTGAAAACCAGGAAGATTTAAACAGATACATTTATATAGAAATGACACCACGCGTTGTTTAACAAAAGTAGAGAATGACACTCCTAGAAAGAGGACTACATGCGCAGAAATATGGTCAAAACGACGCAAATTATAAACATATCTTACAATGATGTTAAAAAGTTTTTCTAATTTCATTAAATACTCATGTGTTGTACCAGAAATCACTTCAATACAGTAGGAAATTACCGAAAATAACATAGAATGAGCAAGATTTCTCTTTACAAATAAGGGCAAATAGAAATCAGTTGAGTGTAATTTTCGGAGCATATTTATAACTTTGGGGTACAGTGCATCAATATGCAAAGAAAAATCAAGCTTGGCATCAAGAACAACACCTAAACAATTTATGCGGTCAACAAAATCCACCGCTACACCATTAACCTGTATATTAATACCGCTATTCAGTCGACAAGGTGAACCAAATGCCATTGCCTTTGTCTTAGAAACATTTACTACTAGATTATTATTTCTCAACCAACGTGAAATATTACCTAATGTTGTATTTATGGTATTCTCTAGTTGAAAGTCTGATTGACCTTTAAAAAATAAATGAATGTCGTCCGCATACATAAACGGATGACAGTCGCAATTAGTTAGAATGCTACTAATGTCATTGACATATAAAACAAAAAGAAGCGGACCTAAAATTGAACCTTGAGGTACCCCGCTGTAAATATTACGTAAGCTGGATGCCTCGCCATTATATGAAACATATTGAGAACGTCCAGATAAATATGAAGCAATTAATTTACAAGAATTACTGTCAAATGCATATAATGAGAACAGTTTCTCAATCAGCATTGAATGATCCACACAATCGAATGCTTTCGAAATATCCAGCGCAACAAGAACACCACTATCACGTCCATCAATTGTCTCTCTAATCAAGTCAGTTAAGTCTACTAAAAGTGAAGTAGTGCTGAGACCACGCCTAAATCCATATTGATAATTAATCAAAAATTTATTGTCATCTATAAATGATTGAATCTGCAGCCTTATGAGATGTTCGGCAACTTTAGAAAGCGACGGTAGTATACTTATAGGTCTCAAATTCTCAATAGTGTTCCTTCTTTATTTTTGAAAATAGGGAAAACCCTAGCAATTTTCCAGTCATTCGGGAAGGTCGATGTTGTAAACATTGTATTAAAAATATAGGTGAAATGTCTAGAAATATATGGATAGATTAATTTCAAAAATTTAATGGGTACTCCATCAACACCTACAGACTTCGATTTGACCTGCTGAAAGGCTTCAAATACATCTATCTCGAAAACACAATTAAAAGAAAATGTATGACATTGTCTATCAATATCTGGAAAATCAACAATAACATTGCCAACACCATTTTCTTGAGTAAAATATTCATTCAAAACATTAACATCAAAGTCAGTTGAGAGGTTGACTTCATTGTCAACGATACCACCGGCATGAAGTTGTCTCCAGAGATGAGTAGCATTTAGTCCATTGAAAATTTGTTCATAATATTTTTTACGTTCCTTTCTAAGAATAGACTTAGCTTTGTTTCTGAGGGTTCGATACACCGCCATATTTTGCAGCGTAGGAAATTTTAAATAATTTTTGTACGCCATGTCACGCAAAGAGATCGCCAGTATTATAGATTTACATTTCAGCCACGGATCCAAGGAATGTACAACACGTTTTCTAACGATAGGAACATATGAAAAAAGATTAGCAATAAGCAACTGGAGAAACGAAAGCTGTAAATTAATATCAGATGTACTATATAAACTACTAAAGTCAACATTGACGAGATAATCAAGCAGACCGTCCCAATTTATATCATTATAGTTCCGAAATTCAAAAAAATGTTCTGCTGATGTCAAATTTATATTAGTGATACCAAAAATTAAAGAATGGTGAGAAATAGAAGGACATTGGACTTGATCAGAGGAGATAAGAGAACAAAGGTGACTGCAGGCAAAAAAATCAATAAGAGAAACAGAATCAGTAGCAATATTAAAATGGGTAGGCAACGAGTTATGAGTAATTGATATACCAAGACGAAGACAAACATTCCTCATTTCAGACGATTTGGAAATGTCGAACAAGTTACAATTAAAGTCGCCGACAACAATTATAGATTCGTATCTGGACGAAATATCTTCATGTATCTCCTCAAAGTTATGAATATTACCATGTGGCAAATAAACAACACCAAAAAGGACTTTGCTTAAACCAAAAATAAGTTCTATAAATAAAGAATCGCAAACTCCAGGATTTTCAGAGCGAAAAACCACCTTATACTTAATATTTTTTAAAATATAAATACCTACACCTCCTCCACGAGCGCTAGGTCGGTCATTGCGGACAAATGAGTAGCCCGGAATCGCAACAGTTTTCGACGAAACGTAAGGTTTCAACCAAGTCTCGGAAACAGCGAACAACCCAAAACCACTATCACAAATAAGATTTTTAAGCTCACAAAGGGTGGTATTATAAATGGACGGACGCAAACTATGACAATTTAGATGACCAATGGACATACAATTTGAATATTGACTCAATCTGTTTTTGAAAAAAGACGAATTACCAACAATAGGACCGAGGTTATTTGAAATCATTGGAAATAAAAATAAATATTATGCTGGGGAACTTAATTGAAACCGAAATTGAGATCAAAAGGAGATTATATATTAAAATAATTATAAAACAAAAGAAAAATAGAAAGAAATCAAGGCAAAAAAAAAAAACATATTCAAAGAAAAAAAAAATAATAATAATATGAAAACTAATTCAAAACAAGAATATTAATATAACATTTGACTCAGGAAGAATCCTTAAGAACTACTCAAAAATTAATTCAAATAAAATTTTCAGCTATGATTCCATAATGCCTCACAATCATCAATTCTAAGAAACCGTTCATTGCCATCCGGAAGCAAAACATTAACTCCAGGCTCATCACCATTAACTAGTATAAATTTTGTAATTTTCCCTTGGTTTCTAAGTTGTCTGCAAACATACATTAACCTGGCAGAAGCGGGAGTCAGGTGATCGTCTATATACACATTCGTTTGTAGATTTCCACCAATAACAGCATTCAACTTAATAGGAGGACCTCACATATGACAAAACATATGTGGTACACTACCGGTACATTATTTTTTTAATGTTCCGCCATGTGGTACACTACGATTTTGTAGTGCTCCGACTGCGGAACACTACGATTTCGTAGTGCTCCGACTGCGGTACAGTGCGATTCTCGTTGTGCTCCGGTACAGAGTCACTAAAATATTTTTTAAGGGTTGTGCTCCGGTACGGTACATTATTTTAGTGTACCCCTCCGCCTCGGAACGGTACAGAACACTACGGTACAGTACCATACGGTTTGTTTTCGAACGCTGCTAAAAGCTCAGGAGAGTTAATTGTAAGTTTTCTTGGCAATTTTTATGCTGGAAACATACAAAATTTTACTGAAACAAAGTTTAATATAGGCATTAAAGTTGGACAAAACAACTTAAATTACTCTACTACTGAAGAGTTTTTTTACGTTAAAAAAACATTAAGACATTTTATAGGAACATATTTCAATTACCTTATAAAAATCAAAGCTTTTACTAAATGTTGTATTCAATGTGTATTTACAAGGTGACACGGTAAGGCCAACTGTTCTCTTCTTTTGCTGTCAAAATACATTATTTTAATGACAAATGAGAACAAACATTTTTGTTATTTCGGAAATACACTTGTATGCGCAAATTTTATAGATATATTTTTATTTGATTTCGATTTTGTTGGAAAAGAGTTACCTCCACCTCTATTGTTTATTTATTATAAAAAATATGAACAATCTATTTTCGATATTATCGATCTTCATATTTATCCTAACTGCAGCAGAATGATATAATTGTCAAGTGATCGATTGGCGATTATCCAGAGATCCGTAGACCCAAATGAAATACATAAACCTTTATTAAGAAAAATTATTCAGAGATCAAATCTACTCATGTTGTCAGGATGGCTTCTTTTTTTCAGATTACAAGGTTGCATGTCCTAGTACTAAAAATAACTTCTCTACGTGTATGCAACAAAAGCTATATACTACTATTTTAAGTTGGCACTATGTAAATTTTCTGCTTCGATTTTGTTCTTCAATGATAGAGAGTATAAAGGCAGGAAAATGAAATAAATATTTGGTAGAAAAAATGTAAATATCTTGCCAGTTGTACACACATATCGAAGAAAGAACTTCAAATAAAAACTTGGCTATACAGGGGCATCAAATAAAAAAAAAGAATATGAATGTGTAATTGTATGAGATTACGTTACGTTGGTAATTCTATCTTGGACTTGTATTTGTCTCGTTTTTCATGCCGAATATTTCACACACCGTCGCATCTTCCTGTTCCACACATTCCTCCACTTCGAACAGCTTCGTAGAACTACAGAAATACAACCCTGAAGCTGTGTCCGCTTCCTGTCAGAATCATTCAAATGGTTAAAAAGCGCGAAAAATGAATGAAATGCCTGGATTTTCTTTCAAAAATTTAATCCACACTGTGCAATCTTTTAATTCCACGGCAAAACTGGTTAATAGCTTTAATGCTCGACCCGCAATGTACGATTCTTCAAAACATTAAATACATACACAAAATTGAAAGAAGTCGGGCACACTTACAAAAATTATTGTAATCAGCTGGTGCTCTACCTTACCTTATTATTGTACCATGGTAATAACAGTTTTTTATAATATTTTTCTCAAGGTGTGTTGACGTATCCATTATTTTTGGTATATTCGGTTTATGTTAAAAAATATTAGTAATGACATCGAGTGTGTATTTCCCATAATTGTGAAATAAATGGAAGGGGGTCCGTCCTTGAATTTAATGACATGACTAATAGTTTATAAATAAAATAATTACTAATTCTAAACTAACGCTATTTTATTCGCTGGAAGTCACAAAAAACTGTGCACACGCTATACCTTATTTTATCTTCCTTGACGCCACTACGTAGTAACTCCGTGACGATAGAAAGTAGACAACAGTAGTTTTGTCATTGTAAATATTGTAAATGTACATACTATCGCATTTATTTGGATTAAAAGCGTAGCAAAAGTGGAAAAGGGAGTGAGTAACTCTCTCTTCCAAATGATTGCAGGGGTATGTCACATGGTACTTTTCACACTCTAAAAGAATAATATTTTAAGTTTGTTTCTTAAAATTTCACAATTCATGGCACAAAGTTGTCTGGTTCTTTACGTTATTTTAATTCTGGATATCGTAAAATATAATGCGGAAAAATGTCTACTTTATATTAATTAGTGAGTGAGAGAACAAACATAAAAACTACTAGAGCTTTCGATGTAACATAATATTTTACACAAATCACACTATTCATTGGAGGTATTTTGTAAACATAATGCGGTAACCTAAGGAGTAAAAGTGTGGAAAATATACCCAGAAAGGTTTCCGTAACACAAAATGCCATTTGTAGGAGAAAAATGTAAGATATACTGAACTATACCCTCAGCCTAAAACAATATAACGCCTAACTAGATAACACGATTTATGACGAATTTTAACAACGCAATTCTAGAAATATCTACAGTCACGCGTACACTGGACCACTAATAACAATATAGAGCTATTTCTTTATCTGTACCAAACCGCTTGCCAATCTTATATACTGAATATTAATTAAGAACAGATAGTCGAAAGATCATTTCTGTGTGGCGCAAATTTTGCACAGCATATTTCTTTAAATTTGAAAATGAACGGGAATATATAGTTTTTTATTCCGAGAAAGTCGTAATTAAATACATCCACATCTGTCGTCCGTGCAATTATTGTGCAATGCTTTAATCTTTTTTTCCAGACCACCCTCATAACTGTAGATCGTTATTAGGGGTCGCAGGTACTCGTGCATGAATATCCGGAAACAGAATAACGCAAGAAACCGGGCTGGAGTAAAAAATAAAATATATTTTTCACTCCCAATAATTATTAGAATTAATGCTATTAAAATTATCGCGGGTTTGTTTCTTTTCTTCTGAAAGATGTAACTCCCTCGATTTGAAAGCGATATCAACCGTGACTTAATAAGTTTGTTGTAAGCGTTTTTGACCACTTTATACCCTCCACCATTTGTCATTCCGTTTTTAGCTCATTGAAATATTCATGATAAACCCTATATATATTAGTATTTATTGGGTAAGTGGAACTATGTATACGAATAATGTCATTCAGAAGATAATAAGCTATGAAAAAATCAATATTTTACCATGTACGAATTTGATTAACTTTAATTAATTGATTTGATTTCTTGAAAACTGAAATTGCAGGCGGATTATATGAAGTGTTGTACCGAATTTTGTGGTGGCGAAACTGGATAGATGATGAAATAATCAAACTTAAAGGAAAATTACGAAACATAGACTATATCATTGCAAAAATTCTTAAATCGAGAAAATGTTTTTAAGGGAATCGAATTTCAAAATAATAGTATATTCTATTGACAAACTTCGTAAGGCCATTTCAACATTTGCTGTAAAAAATCAGCAAGCAAGTTGAAGAATTTTTTATTTTTTCAATTTGTTTTTCTTTTTTTGTCAATTTTATATAATGTGCGATTTTTTCAATTTGGCTTATCATATTAAATTCAATTTTTTTTTTTGTGAACAAAATAAAGAATTATGTTAGTTTATAACTACGTTTATAATTCAAGAGCGGCTTTGATGGACTTTAACAATTCATAAAATTTCGGAATGGTATCATGGCAAAAAAATGCATGAAAACAAGCCAATAAATGAAAAAATCTTTTTTCTTTGAAGTGTCTTTTCTTTTTTTCTTTGAACATTTTTTATTGTTTTGAATTATGAATGAATAGTATTAAAAATGAAATGAGTGCGCAATAAGATGTCAAATGGCGATCTTTCATGCATATATCTTTCAACTCCAGGACCTACATCGTACTTCAGCTGGAAGATACGAACACATTTAAATAAACAAAAATGACCGACAAAGCGTTATGGTGTTCATTTCTCAGTTTGGCATACTATATAGAAGTGTACATTTTTTATTGTTTTGAACTCTGAATGAATAATATTTAAATGAATGCCACTCTTCTCGAAATGATGGGTACAATTATGGAAATAATGAGTACCTTAAAGACGGAAGAAGCCATAGAAGGCGTATTTGACTTCGCCAATGAAAAAATAATGGACGCGACAAGAGAGGTAATATTGTATCCAGGCGTTCATAGGCGATTTTTAAAGATGCTTCTAAAGAAGTCCAAACTAGCCGCTGCTATCAGAGCAAGTCAGCCGAATGGGACAGCGAAGCCGTATTTGGAAGATGTTAAGGTCATCCTTAAAGTCACACAGGCTCTTAATGTGGAGACCAAAGAGAAAGTCCTTGGCTTGAAGAAACAAGTGGTCTACATAACATCCGAATTGGACAGCGAGCGAGAGGGGCGCGAAGCAGCGGTAGCCGTAATGAGAAAAATGGAAGGTGATATTAAGGAAATGGAGTTTGCCTTGATTTCACAGAAAGGTGAAAAAGAAGATGCCCTCAAACTTGTCTCCAAATTGAAGGAGAAAGTCGAAAATGCTGTGTGTGTAGCAGAGAATACTAAGGACAAATTACGAGCGGCAAACCAGGAGGCAGAACGCGAGGGCAAGGCGTTGAAGGCGGTAATAAGACAAGTTGTCTTGTGCAAAAAGAGAACGACTTGCAGCTGTAACCGAACGTGACGGGTGGCTGCAAATCTAGAAGCTGGTGAAGAAAAAGAAAGAAGGATATTTCTGCTGGAGGCTGATATATTGCAACTTAAGGAAAAGTTGCTCATATCGCAGAAAGCATCCAAAATCGAGGCTGATGAATTGGCTGCAAAATTAGTGGTCAATATCAACGAAGATATGATGGTTGAAGATGTTTATATGGAAGACCCAATTGCCGAAAGAGAATCAACTTTGGAAAAGGTAGATGAACAGCTCCCTGAAAAACTCGACACAGGGAGATTGGAAGAAGTCGAAGATAAGCTGTTTGCCAGCGAGATGAAAACTAAGAAGAAAAGCAATCTGCGTCGCTGGAATAATAAGATGCTGGAAGACGGTCAAGTTGTGATGAAGATGCCTAGTGGAAGTGGTGCAGCGAATAAAATACAAGCCGAGGTGACAGACAATTATGAACGCTGGAACGATAAACTGTCCAAGGTCGGTGAGACGGCGCTTCCAGAGAAGGATGGAAACTTTGGCTACAGAAAGAAGACGACAGATAAAAAGGATTCGGCTTGGAAATTGAAGCCGGCAGATAAAGGAGGGGGGATGTTCAAGAGAGCCAGGCTGGATAGATGGAGGAGTTACTTGGGTGCTATAACTTAACTTCTTTTCTCTTAAAATGTCACTTCTATTAGATCTATTTTATTGTTCATATTTGTAATTTTTATTTTTTATATGTATTTTTGCCCCTGCCAAGAATGTTCACGGATAAGTGAACATGTTTTTATAATAAAAGAGAATAGCGGGGCTACCTAGTGTAGATGAGAGGGATTTGTTAAACTGGGATCTTCTTAATACAGTCCACATGAAATAAGATAAGAAAATGTGGTGAGCAGACCTTCGAGTTAGAAATAAATAATACAGAATTTTCAATTGCTGCATGTGTTATGGTGGAGTTAGATTATGGGATGTAATCTTTACTCAGACTGATAAGCAAGTGCAGCATGTTTGCTTGCCACATGTGAGATAGCAATGCGTGTGTATGACCTCCCCCTAAGGTTTTTGGTGGCATGGTGCATATGCATGTGTACGGTTGGTATCTATCTCTCTCTCTCATTTACACTTAGTTATAATTTAGGTTAAGTCATATTATCACAACTAGTTCTTAAAAAAATTTTTAATAAATAAATTCAGTGTCTTACAAACGCTCAAACGGAAAAGACGTTTGGTCTTTTAATTGATGCCGGTTTACAAAATGAGTGCGCAATACGATGTGCAATGACGATCTTTCATGTCTAAAATTGGCATCTAGCTTTCAATTCCAGGACCCACGATGTAGGAAGATGCGAACACTTTTAAACAAACAAAAAAACCGACTAAGCGTCTTTCCTTCCAGAGATTCTTCCTAAACTTTCAAGATTTTTTGATCGCTTTTGCAGGTCATTATATGGGTCATAACCGGATAAGGCTACAACCCATGGTACAATGAAGATAAGGTAGGTCAACTTTAAAAAAATTGCAAGTATAGAGGTCTACCTGTTTGGCTTGTAATGTCAGAATTACTATCAAAACAATAAAAAAGCAAACAACTTGTTGCATTGATTTTGAATAAATAATTTAAAACCGCGAAAACTGAATGAATGGTCAAAATTTAAAAAATTTAAATCATATGGTAGTTCTGCCCTACCTTAAATTCATTGTACCATGCTACAACCCAATTTCAAGTATATTACTATAAAGGGTTGTCCATATTCGACGGACCCATCTGGCAACGCCATAACTTTTGACAGAGATGTCACATCGCTTAATGACATACCGCGTTTGAAGCGTCAGTCCAAGCAGATAATAATTATATAATTAAAATTAAAAAAAATTAAGATTCTTTGTAATTTCAATAAAATTATAAAATGCGTTAAAATCTTTTGATTTTAAAAGGATCAGCATTTGCATAGCTCAATCTGGAGAATTGAATTGCTAGTGGTACATAGTAGCGGCTACTACGTTGAGAAACATTGAAGTTGATGTTGTTAAAAAGAAAACCAGCAGAAATACCACCCAAAGTTCGCAGCTTGATCGGCGAGAGTCTATCAGTGTATGGTTGAAGATTATCATATGAAAAGTTCAAACTTCGTAAGCAGAAGAGAAGGAATTGTTTGTTTTTGAACAGACTCGATGCGGTCGCTGTGTGTTTTATAAATAGGGTCCTATATGACCGAAAAGCATTTCAAATGTATATATTTGTATGTTTTGTAACATAAGGATCCATAAACTTCTTACTCCAACGTTTCACAAAACCGAGAACTGATTTTGCTTTGTATATAGAATACAATCCAATACGACTCCAAGATCAACGAAGGTATCCACTTATTTTAGAGAATATTTACTGAGTGTGTAATAAGTATCTCATAATTTTTTCTTGTGAATCTCATAAGTTAGCATTTCGAATAATTAATTTCCATAAGATTAATATTGCAACAGTTAGCAAATGAATTCAAATCATTTTGAAGCAACTGGTTTCTACATAACTCCGAAAAGCTGAGAAATATTTTTACATGTTATTCATACATTGAATGCCTCGCTGAAGTCTGTGAAGATTGTATTAGTTTGCTTTCCTTGAAGAAATCCTCGATTTATAACTGTAGTGAATTGAATGAGGTTTGTTGTTGTAGAACACTTTCTATGAAATCCGTGCTGATAGGGTGAAACAATAGAACTAACTCAACGGTTAAGGTTTTCAGTAATTAGTTATTCGAAAAGCTTTGGAATCACGCTTAATTTTGCTATTCCTCGGTAATTAGCCATATAAGATTTATTTCCGTTTTTGAAGAGTGAAATGATATACAAGTTTTCCAAACCTCAGGAAAAACCGCTTGAGTTATGGAAGCATTGGACAATATAGTAAGAGGACAAACAAAAACATCGGCGCACTTCATCAGAATGCCACTCGGGATCTTATCTGGTCCAAAATCTGGCAATGATTTAACTTTTTAAACTTAAACTTTTAATTTTTCAATCAATTTAAAACCATTGTGCTGTTCAATAGTGAAATAAATATTGATTGATTAATATTAATTTCGAAGGGGTATTTATGGCAGTTATATGTTTTGGTAGAATATGTTGTGCTGAAGAAATCTGCAAACATAACATTATCACAGGATTCAGCATTGTCGTACTTTAAATTTGGTGGGAAATCAGTGGATTTGCGTTTTGAAATGACAAATTTGTAGAAAGACTTCGGATTCTGTTTAAAGTTGTTTTTGAGTTTGGTGAGATGATTTGAATAGAAAATATTATTCATAGTAGTATATTTAGAGCGTGCTACAGAATATCGTCCGTAGTCATGGAAGATCCTGACTTAAAATATTTTTTATATTGTTTATTTTTCACATTTTTCGCCTTTGCCAAAGCTGTAGAGTTCCATGGTGGCCCAGAAAGCTTAATTAGATGCATGGCAGAAGAATACAGGTAGATGCATTAACCCTTGGGAGTATTGATGTGTCAAAAAGTTTTAAATATTTTTCTAAATATAAGTAGATTTTTATATGTTTTCTTATACGACGTCAATCGGAGGTTATTATAATTCGTGTTTTTCAAAAATTTTTACAATACTTAAATAATTTTTCATTCAACATTTTCAATTACAAAATTGGTTTGACAGTTCATTGTCTCAGCAGCTTTATCGATGTATACATTCTTCTACCATGATTATATGTTTCGGTACGCTAATATCAACAAAATCGTATAGCTTTTTATAAAAAATCGATAGCGTCATTTAAATCGTAAGTGCGAGACAACAGGACATCCCAGTCTGTGTTATGCATAAGTTCACGTAACTGCTCAATGTTTGTTTTCGAAAAACATAAGTATTTCTCATTTTGAGTCATGGGTATGATTTTGTTTCCAGTAGGAAATATTGATTTTGATAGTTGGATGGTGCTGGTCTTCGATACATGCTAAGGGATCAATTCGTTGAGTGTAATATTCATCCACTTGATTTACAAATATGAGGTCCAATAACTAATTATAGGTGTTACGGATGCAATTTATTTGAAAAATACCAAGATCAAGAAATGTACCAGGGGGTAAGGCAGGGAATACCTTACGAAAGCATAACCAGTGAAGAAAGATGTAAATGTTTATAAGTGCGTTTGTAAGATGTAGAAGGCTTTCCAAAAGAATTTTAGTTTTATTTAATTCTTTGGTTCCTCTTGTATTGAGCTTACGATCTCGTCACTTGGGTAAAAAAATGTTTTTTGTCATAGAAGTTATTTTTAAAATAACTTCTGGGGAGAATATCCCAGACAAAAAACAAGTGAACTGATGAGGATTGGTGGCTCTTTCCGAAACCTAGGTATTCCCTGCCTTACCCCCTGGTAAACATTACCATCGTTCTCCACAAATAGAAAAACGTTGTTATTATTATAAAAACAACAATAAAGGGATAAAGCCTGACCATTTTGAACAACAAAATACTATGGTATCCCGAACAAACAAGCCAACACTGTTCCGATATTGTATTTATTTCACAGAATGTCAGAGTTTAAAATAGGTTCGTTTAACCATGTCTCAGTCATTAGAAAGATGTGATGTTCAAAGGTAAAACTGTCAACATATAGATCGATATGTTAAATCGAATACCACGGACATTTTGATAGGCAATAGATATTGTATCACTACTAATAGCTGCTTAGTTTTTTTTTTAAGGTTCTCTGTATTTTTATGAATGTAACCATTATCATCAGGGATTTGTCTTTCTCTATATGTGTTCACGAACAATAGTATGTTTCGGCCAGAAGTCAGGATCAATAAGACGAGTACACATTTCATCAGAGGTAGTAATTTTGAATAATGCAATTGAACGTTGTTGCGAAAAATTGAAATTGAATTTATGTCTGTAAATATCATCAAGTTTTCTAATTTTAGATATGATGTAACGGTCAATTGTCTCAGTAGTGGTTTCGGCAGGAAGTCTCGATATGAAAATGCTTCTTTTCGGCGGAATAGCTATAAGGATAACCTAAACAGGGTTTACGTTATAAGGAGAAGAAGGTTTGACGACTGTTTCAGGGTATTGGTTTGTTAGATGTTTAAACCTGGTAGGAGGTACATTATTAATTGAAGCACTGTATGAAGTAATTAGATTATTTGACGTAGGAGGATTGGATGAAGGAAGATTTGGTATAGGCGATGAATTGATGGATGTTGAATCAAGTATTGGCACAGAAGGGGTGTTTGACAATGCTGTAACATAGTTAGGTTCAGAGCGTTTTTCTTTGTTTACATTCCTAGCCGACTTTCGACGCTTCGGAGATGATTGTGGTGAATTCGTATTCTCTAACAGCTTATAATTTTCTAATAATTTACCATAATCATTTATTTGATTAGAAAATATTGTTTTTGAGATTGGATAAATCGGTTAAAACTCACTCCAATGTTTCTACAATCCGCACCGCACCAGTGAAGTTCCTTGTTGTTTGAAATTGCATCAGCAACAAGTCCGGAAATGTTACTACATTTAAGGTGGCAATTTTCGTGACATAACCAGCATGTTATCATTCTTTCGTCTGATTTTATTTTGCAATTTTTGTTTAAACACGCCATTTTAATTACATATTTTTAACAATATGACGTACAAAAGCTATAAAATTTGAAACCACGTACAATTTATTTGCGATGGAAATGGTGTAACAGGGGTTTAAACAGGTTGATACTCCAAAAACAGGGTGATGTTATGAAGCAGGGTGATGTAGTGAAACAGGATGATGTAGTGAAACTGGGTGATGTAAACAGATTACTTAATTGAGGAAGCCATGGTAGAAGAATACAGGTAGTCGCATCGACACAGCTGCTGGGACAATGAACTCTCAAACCTATTTTGACATTGAAAAGGAAACATATAAAAATCGACTTATTTTTGACAAAGCACCTAAAAAATTTTGACATATCAATGTTCCCAAGCGTTGATGCATCTACCTATATTCTTCTACCGTGCAGGAAACACACCCCATCCATAGCAAGAAAGTTAACAAGTTCAAGCCAGTGAACAGGTACGATCAACGAAAAACAGAATGCGAGTTGATGTACGTACTTGTGTATGAATAGGTAGGTTCAACAGCAAACCAAAGCTGATGAGCGTACTTATATTTATCTTCTTCATATGTTGCCATATGTCAATTCCACTACGTTTCGGGGTGGAGTTAAAAAGTGGCATGAGACGCTAAGTCTATGTTGCCACTTTCACGGGTATAAATGTACTTAAGGAGAAATTTGTAGATTTGTTGAATATTCATGGGCAGGAATTTAAATGTTGATATTTGCATTTTTGTAGAAGTTCCATAAGGCAAAGCAGGATTTGGTATTGTTTGATTTTAATACGACATCGATTGATGGTTGTCGTATGCCAAGATTTTGCAATTTTTGTAGTAAGAAAAACCGGATATTGATGTTGACGTCAGGGCAGGAAAAGGTGATGAGGTCCATGGTTTGGATGGCACCACAATCACATCTGTCGGAACTAGTAATGTTTATTTTATGGAGATGGTATTTTAACCGATTATGACCAAATCTTATGACATTACGTGGCATTTTGATGTTTTGAAACCAAGAAGAGCGGTTGACTGTGGGAGAAAACGAGTAAAATCGTCTACCGTATATGCTTGCATTCCATTTTTCTTGCCTCGATTTTATAACCAAAGATTTATCTCGCTGTTTTAAATCAGATGGACATATTTTTGGGAAGGTATCGGTTGGGTTGTGTTTGACGGCAATAGAGTCTACGTACTCGTTTCCCTCGATGATGCAATGGATTGGCACCCATACAAAGTGTAGTTTAAAGGCTTCCCTAGACATCTGAAGCACCCCATTCTTTATTTTATAAATAGAGTGATGGGTATTCTTGTAGCTTTGGGATTCGATAGCCTGAAGGACGGATTTGCTCACATCTTCTTATAAGCTTCGAGAAAAGTATGTGCCTCTGCAGATAATATGGAACAGTTTTTATTCAATGTGAAGGATGCTTCAATATCCAACGAAGGCATCCATAGGGCACAACTATTCAACTATATATATATACATATATATATACATACATACATACATATATATATATATATATATATATATATATATATATATATATATATACCGAACTAAGTCGTAAAAACTGAATTCCAACACACTGGATTTAATTCCTAGAAGCAATATTTTAGTCTACCAAAAGAAAATGTAAAAGTCTATATTATATATATATATATATATATATATATATATATGTATATATATATATAGGTCCACGTTGTCCATATATACTGCAACATCGCCTGAAAGTAACATAGGCTATATAAATTTTTGAATTTCCACTTGGAACTGGAGATATAGCATTAGAATCGGAGGTACCTCCCAAAAATTTTGATTTTATATGCACATATCTATTGATTGGTTGAAGATACAGTCTCCAAATTTCGAATACGTAACGGAATTTGGAACAAAAATAAGTTTGCCAAATTATATTGTAATCGGTTCAGATTTGAATAAAGCTCCCATATATATTTTCGACCGATTTTGTTCATTTGATGCCTCAAACACAAATTTGGAACAAAAATAAGTTTGCCAAATTATATTGTAATCGGTTCAGATTTGGATATAGCTCCCATATATATTTTCGACCGATTTTGTTCATTTGATGCCTCAAACACAAATTTGGAACAAAAATAAGTTTGCCAAATTATATTGAAATCGGTTCAGATTTGGATATAGCTCCCATATATATATTCGACCGATTTCGTTAATTTGATGCCTCAAACATAATATGAATGTTCGATTCCAATGAAATTTGGAATGTGTGACGGGATTTAATCCGAAAATAAATTTGTCGGTTCAGATTTGGATATAGCTCCCATATATATTTTCGACCGATTTTATGTATTTGATGCACCAAACACGCTATGTATCTCTAATTTCAATGAAATTTGGAATGTGTAGCGGAAATTAAAACAAATATACATTTGTCAAATTATATTAAAATCGGTTAAGATTTGGATATAGCTCCCATACATATTTTCCGCCGATTTCACATATTTGATGCACAAAACATGATACGTATTTCCGATTCCAATGAAATTCGGCATGAGTGGCTAAATTTGGTACAAAAATAAATTTGACAATTATATTCAAATACGCTCAGATTTGATTATAGCTCCCATATGTATACTCAGCCGATTTCACATATTTGATGCACCCAAAGCGAGAGAGACAAAATTTGGCACCAGAAAAAATTGCAAAATTATATTGAAATCAGTTGAGGTTTGGATATAGCTAACATATATATTTCGGCCGATTTCATATATGTTATGCACCAAACATGATATATATGACCGATGAAATTCAGAATGTGTGGCGGAATTTGGTTACAATAATAAATGTGACAAATTAATTGGAAATTACATAAGATTTGGATATAGCTCCCATATATATATATATATATATATATATATATATATATATATATATATATATATATATATATATATATATATATATATATATATATATATATATATATATATATATATATATATTATCGGCCGATTTCACATATCTGACGCACCAATTTCAATGAAATATGAAAGGTGTGGCGGAGTTTGGTGTAAAAGTAATTTTTTTAAAATTATATTTAAATCGGATCAGATTGGGATATGATTTTAATAAGAACCATTGACTCACAACGCCTTAGGCTAACGCTAAAAAACAACAATACGCTTATTACGGCGAAGTATGTTGCTATCTCGAATTCACTAATTGCAATAGAAATGCCACTCAACTTCAAAAGATTGCAGTTTACTGCACGCTTGGTATTTGCTATGAAATAAATAAATCCGAAGGACAAACCCTTCGTGTATGTATGTCATGTTACTGTTTTTCTTATGGTTTTGGTTAATTTCGCTTAAAGTAGTGCAATATTTTTTTTTTTAATTTTTAAATTTGTTTTTTTTTTTAACCAACATATATTCGTAAATAAAATTTTGAATGCATATAAAATCAAAAGGGGTAGCGAAGCGCACCGGGTTCAACTAGTATATATATATAAATTAAATTTGTATTTTCGTCTTCATCGAATCTTATTTTCATGTCAAGTTCATCACATATTCGACAGGTATCCTTATTCGGAGACTTAAAATGTAAATTGAATTTCGTTTTGGAGAAGTCGTAAGACCCTTCTGAATTGTGTATGCTTTTCAACTGTTTTCATGTCAAGTTCATCACATATTCGACAGGTATCCTTATTCGGAGACTTAAAATGTAAATTGAATTTCGTTTTGGAGAAGTCGTAAGACCCTTCTGAATTGTGTATGCTTTTCAACTGTTACAACTGTTACTTACGCACATCGTGCTTCCACTTTTCCTGGTTCATTCGTTTTTTCAAAGAAAATATTTTACTGCACAGAAAGAAAATGGACAACGCGATTGTGCTCCAACTTTGCACATGCTAATATTTGCATCAGTGCTAGGTCAGTTGCGAAAATGGACAACATTTGTCCATTCCATCAAGTACCTCCCCCACAAAGGGTAAACATTTTGAATAATTATAACTTTTATAAAATTTGATGAAAATTTCCGGTTGTCTTTAAATTACACAGATCAGAATATTTTTATTAACCCACCGTCTGCTGTGAATATGGAATATATCGGTCCACTACCTCTGGCACCATCCCCACAAAGGGTCAACATTTTGAATATCCATGAAGCTCATAAGACGCGAAATTATTCCATTCCATTCAGATTTGGATCTCAAAATGTCCATCAACACAAGATCTGTTATAAAGATGGTAGAGATCCGACAATTTTTTCTGGTACCTCCCCACACAGGGTTCAAGATTTTGAAAAACAAAACTGAAAGAAAGCGAAATAATCATCCAACTCTCTTTAGATTTCACACATACAAACATTTTCGCTAACACAATATTTGTTGTGAAGATGGTATATATCTGCGAACCCCTTCCGGCACATCACCCACAAGATGTCACAATTTTCAATACCTTTATCTGTCATAACTTGCGAAACAAGTCGGTGATTCTTTACAACTTGCTATATCTAAATATTCCTCAACCAGAAACATGAGATGAATATGGAATTTATGGTTTCGCATAAAATTGGATATAAATGTGCGATTTTCTTGTAATTGCGCCCATACTAATATTTTATGTGTATAAGGTGAAGTATCTCAAATAAAAAAGCAGTAAGTTCGGTCGGGCCGAGCTTTGAATACCCTCTACCATTTGGAAAGAATTTGGATATTATAAAATACTTTTAAAAATCATAAAAATACCGAATATAGGGAGTTACCAAGCCAAGTTTTGTCATAATCCATTACAATATTCAAATAGGAAACAAAAATCCAGTAAATAATATCGCAAAAACAACATAATACCGAATAGGAAATATAAAAAAAAAATTGGTGAATAATGTCGTTAAAGTCATCATTTCCAACACCAAAAGCCCTGTAGACTAAACACATATCTGAGTAAAATTTTATATATATATATATATATATATATATATATATATATATATATATATATATATATATATATAAAAAACAACACAACAATTTATTTGAAATATGCTTTTTACGGCGACTAATTGCAATAGAAAAAATTTGTTTTTCTTTATCCAACATATATTCGTAAATAAAATTTTGAATGCATATAAAATCAAAAGGGGTAGCGAAGCGCACCGGGTTCGCTAGTGTATATATATATATATATATATATATATAAAGAAAAACAAATTTTTTTATTGCAATTAGTGAATTCGACATAGCAACATACTTCGCCGTAAAAAGCTTATTTCAAATAAATTGTTGTGTTGTTTTTTAGTGTTAGTCTAAGGCGTTGTGGGTCAATGGTTCTTATTAAAATCATATCCCAATCTGATCCGATTTAAATATAATTTTAAAAAAATTACTTTTACACCAAACTCCGCCACACCTTTCATATTTCATTGAAATTGGTGCGTCAAATATGTGAAATCGGCCGAGAATATATATACATGGGAGCTATATCCAAATCTTAACTTATTTCCAATTAATTTATCACATTTATTATTATAACCGAATTCCGCCACACATTCTGAATTTCATTGGAATCGGTCATATATATCGTGTTTGGTGCATAATATGTATGAAATCGGCCGAAATATATATGTTAGCTATATCCAAACCTCAACTGATTTCAATATAATTTGGCAATTTTTGCTGGTGCCAGATTTTGTCCCTCTCGCTTTGGGTGCATCAAATATGTGAAATCGGCTGAGTATATATATGGGAGCTATAATCACATCTGAGCGTATTTGAATATAATTTTTCAAATTTATTTTTGTACCAAATTTAGCCACTCATGCCGAATTTCGTTGGAATCTGAAATACGTATCGTGTTTTGTGCATCAAATATGTGAAATCGGCGGAAAATATATATGGGAGCTATATCCAAATCTGAACCGATTTTAATATAATTTGACTAATTTATTTTCTAATCAAAATCCCGTTACATATTCCAAATTTCTTTGGAATCGAACATACATATCGTGTATGGTGCATAAAATACATGAAATCGGTCGAAAATATATATGAGAGCTATATCCAAATCTGAACCGATTTTAATATAATTTGACAAATGTATATTTGTTTTAATTTCCGCTACACATTCCAAATTTCATTGAAATTAGAGATACATAGCGTGTTTGGTGCATCAAATACATGAAATCGGTCGAAAATATATATGGGAGCTATATCCAAAACTCCGAAACGAAACAGAAATGAATTATCACCAGGTACTGGAACATCGCCGGTTGCACTCTCACAAATGGAACTTATACACCTTATAAGCAGCATAATTAATGCAAATTTAGACGAAAAACTAAAAACGTTGTCTACAAAGGAAGATATTGAAGAAGTAAAGGTGGAAATAACCTCAATTGGCTCGGAGTTAAATCTTCTAAGGTCGGAAAATGAACAGCTAAAGGTGGAACTACAGCAAGTACGAAGAGAATGTGAAGAAAATAAAAAAGATATAATGTGGATGCAGGAACATATAAAAATCAGCAAAATTTGAGCAAAAAAATGAGCCAACAAGAGAAGTAAATAATTTATTAACAAACAAACTAGAACTGAGAATGAGGGCAAGATCTGTTCGAAAAATTTATGAAAGAAATGGAAAAATGAGTGTAGTGGCTGAATTCGAAACGAGCCATGAATCGGAAGAAATTATGCGTAACAGCAGGAAGCTAGCTGGTTCCAACATTTATATAGAACGAGATCTAATCCCATCAAAGCAACAATTTAAAAAAGCTTCTCTTTGTCTCAAGTCGAAAATATTGGCCATAAGTGAGGAACATAGAATCACAGTTAAAGAAGACAGCATTAGGATAAACAATACATGGTTTAGTTGGAATAAAGATCGGAAGCTCATTGCCGGAAAGAACGATGGTAACGATGAACTACACAAACTTTATGGTGACATTATTAAATCTGTGGACACTAACTACGACTACTTGCTGTGTGAAACAGTGTCAAAAAACTAAATACAATCCCAAACTTATTTTTTCAAAACCTTTCTATTTTATCATATAATGTAAATGGGATTGAAAACAAATATTTATACCCATCCTTTTTCAATTATTTACATAATAATGATATAATTATACTCACTGAAACCCATTTGATTGAAAATAAATTTGAAAACATAAAAAAATATTTCCCTGGATTTCAATTGTATAACGTTGCAGCAACAAAAGAGCACATATATGGCCGAGTAATTGGTGGCATCATATTTGCAGTCAACGAAAGAACTACAAAATTGGGCATAACGTATAGAGTCATACAGTATGATAATACCAATTGCTATCAGTTTCACTCCAAACAAGGACCATTATTTACCATTATTCCTCTATACTGGAGGCCCGCTCAATGGGACAACGACTACAAAAAGATCGGTAAACTTCTCGAAGAAAATGATATATTATATGCAATACTAATCGGAGACCTTAATTCAAGGATTGGCGAATTGACACAAGATTTGAGTGGAATTTATAGAGAACTATTTGCTGCAGGTATGGCCACACGAAAATCTCGGGACAAACTTACAAATAGAAAAGGGAACCTCCTAATAGAATTATGCACCAACAATAACCTTCTCATTCATCTTACATACTTAAGTGGAACAGGAGAATCCGTAAATGATATATGCGCAGTATCCCAGGAAATTTTAAGCCTGGTGGAGGATTTTGTAGTAGAGAATCAAACATGGTCAGATCATTTACCAATAAAACTCAAACTCAAATTTACTACAGAAAACACTAACATCAAGAATCTTAACCTGTTGCCTAAGCTCTTATGAGATAAACATAATATAAACAGATACCAAGAATGTATCCAAGAGAATCTGAATAAAACTCTGAGTAGGAAAAATGAAGTTACCTTAGACGAGCTTGGAAAGATAATAAAAGCATCTGTAAAATCTAAAGTGAACAGAAAAGTGTTCACGCCAAAACAGCCATGGTATGATTTTAAATGTCATAATGCGCGAAAAATTATGTTTTCTTTACTAAAAAAAAATATAAGAAAAGCAACACACTTGAGACTAGGAAAAAATACATAGAATCAACAAAGAAATACAAAACTATCTGCACGTCCAACAAACAAAGTTACAACAGATACCTGTTAGATACAATCAACAATGTTAATGACTCAAAACAGTGGTGGAAAGCAGTGAAAACGATAAGGAACCAAAGATATCAAATCAGTACATCAATATCCTCAAGTAGTTTTAAAAATTACTTTGAAGGTCTGTTGAATCCCCCGCATCAAGCTCTTGAGATAAGCTATGCTCAAAATTTTATAACTGATCCAATTCTAGACAGTGAAATAACCATGTGCGAGCTAAAAAGTATATTGAGAAAATTGAAAATAAACAAAGCGTAAGGAGAGGATAGAATTTCATATGAACACATTATATACGCAACTGATGATTTTCACAAACAATTGATCAGGAGATATAACGCAATTTTAAATAAAGGATGTATTGATAATGCTTTTAAGAAAACCATAATTTTCCCAATCCACAAAAAAGGAGATATGTCAGAACCATCAAACTACCGAGGAATTGCTTTTATGAATAATATTCCTAAAATAATGATGGGAATTTTAAATCAGAGACTCTATGATTGGGTAGACTATCATCATATATTAAACAAAACGAAAATAATAAAGCCGCTTTCGATAATGTTTTCAGAAAATCTTTAATATATAAACTAGCTCGACTTGGTGTTTCGAATACATTTCTAAAACTGATTGAAAGTATATGCAACAACACAGAGTATGCGGTTTGGACAGGTGAAGAACTGTCAGACTACTTTGAAACCAGTTCAGGGGTGAAACAAGGTTGCCTCCTGTCGCCATTGATATTCTCGCTCTATATAAATGATCTACACGAACATCTAGAAGGAGGTATTGATATTCACAATATAAACATTAGGCTTTTGCTCTATGCAGATGATATTGTGATTTTGTCAGATGATATAAAAACGCTACAACAAATGATCTCAAACCTGGAAAGCTATTGTGAAAAGTGGAATCTGAAAGTCAATATGAGCAAGTCTGAAATACTCATATTCAGAAAAGGAGGAAGGCTGGGCAGAAATGAGAAATGGAAGTTTAATGGAAATGAAATTAAAAATATAAATGAGTACAAATACTTAGGAGTCACATTTACCCCGAAACTTTCATTTTCAAAACACATTGAGAAACGAACTAGCCAGTCAGAGATGGCAATAAACTCTACATGGATTGATTTCCTGGGGAAGAAAGATGTAAATATGAAAATGAAATGGAAGGTCTATGAGGCTGTTTGTAGATCAGTACAAACTTATGCTGCACAAGTATGGGGATATTCGTATTTTGACGAGGTCGATAAGTTGCAGCGTTACTTTTTAAAGAAAATCCTCAAAGTACTGAGTTTTACACCTAACTACGCTCTTATGCTTGAGACCAATGTCGAAAATTGTCACTTATATACACTCAAACTAAATCTAAAGTATATACATCAAGTATTGTACAAATACCAAGAACATCGATTACCGAAAATATTAACCAATATATTGCTAGAAAAAGAAGGATTCTGGGTAGAAAATTATGTATGGCTCATCGGTTAAACGTTCAATGGCCAAATACCGCAAATGAAGATAAATGGACATTATTTAGCAAATGCATTATTGGTAAAGAAAAAACATATTTATTACTGGAAAACTTGAGGCTAAAACAACAAAGCCAGGATAGAATTTATAAACATTTAGACTATAGAATGGGAGAAATGTACTTTACTGACTCTTTTACTAGCGATCAAATTTCATGGATCTTTAAAGCACGATGTGGACTTATCAATTTGAATGCAACCAGATTTAACACTGAAAATGCAGAACGTAAATGTACGTTATGTAATCTGATTCGTGATGAAACATTGCAGCATTTCATTGGAGAGTGCCCTATCCTGGCAGAATTTAGGACGAGTTTTTTCCAATCCGCAATACTATCCGAAGAAGATGTGATTAACATTCTGGATGGTCGTGAAGCACATTATTGGAGGCAGCTGATCATATATTTAAAAATATGTTTAAATTATAGAGAATTTCTAATATTTGAATACAACTCAGTATAAACATAAATTAACTTGTAATCAGATACGACAGACGGTTTATTAAAAAACATTGTCTATTTAATAATAAAAAAAGTATATATTATATACATCATAATAATAATATATCCAAATCTGAACCGATTTCAATTTAATTTGACAAATTCATTTTGGCTCTCAATTCCGTTACTTATTTTAAATTTCATTATAATTGGAAATACATGTCGTGTTTGGTCCACCAAATACATGAAATCGGCCGAAAATGTATATGGGAGCTATATCCAAATCTGAACCGATTTCAATATAATTTGACAAATTTATTTTCGGATTAAATCCCGTCACACATTCCAAATTTCATTGGAATCGAACATTCATATTGTGTTTGAGGCATCAAATGAACGAAATCGGTCGAAAATATATATGGGAGCTATATCCAAATCTGAACCGATTACAATATAATTTGGCAAACTTATTTTTGTTCCAAATTCCGTTACGTGTTCCAAATTTGGAGACTGTATCTTCAACCATTCAATAGATATGTGCATATAAAATCTAAATTTTTGGGAGGTGCCTCCGATTCTGATACTATATCTCCAGTTCCAAGTGGAAATTCAAAAATGTATATAGCCTATGTTACTTTCAGGCGATGTTGCAGTATATATGGAAATTTTGCAGGAAAATCTATTCAGCGGTTTTCGAGTCCATAAATTACAAACAAACAAACAAACAAACATACAAACATTTTCCTCTTTTATAGATATAGACTAGCTGAACCCGGTGCGCTTCGCTACCCCTTTTTATTTTATATGCATTCAAAATTGTATTTACGAATATATGTTGGACAAAAAACAACAAATTTAAAAATTAAAAAAAAATATTGCACTACTTTAATGCGTTAATAAACAAAACCATTCGAAACGCAGTAACATGACATGCATACACGAAGGGTTTGTCCTTTGGATTTGTTTATTTCATAGCAAATACCAAGCGTGCAGGAAACTGTAATTTTTTGAAGATGAGTGGCATTTCTATTGCAATTAGTGAATTCGAGGTAGCAATATACTTCCCCGTAATAAGCGTATTTCAAATTAATTGTTGTGTTGTTTTTTAGTGTTAGCCTAAGACGTTGTGGGTCAATGGTTTTTATTAAAATCATATCAATCTGATCCGATTTAAATATAATTTTAAAAAAATTACTTTTGCACCAAATTCCGCCACAACTTTCATATTTCATTGAAATTGGTGCGTCAAATATGTGAAATCGGCCGAGAATATATATATGGGAGCTATATCCAAATCTTAACTAATTTCCAATTAATCTATCACATTTATTATTGTAACCAAATTCCGCCACACATTCTGAATTTCATTGGAATCGGTCATATATATCGGGTTTGGTGCATAACATATATGAAGTCGGCCGAAATATATATGTTAGCTATACCCAAACCTCAACCGATTTCAATATAATTTGGCAATTTTTTTCTGGTGCCAGATTTCGTCTCTCTCGCTTTGGATGCATCAAATATGTGAAATCGGCCGAGAATATATATGGGAGCTATAATCAAATCTGAGCGAATTTGAAAACAATTTGTCAGATTTATTTTTGTACCAAATTTAGTCACTCATGGCGAATTTCATTGGAATTCGAAATACGTATGGTGTTTTGTGCATCAAATATGTAAAATCGGCAGAAAAAATATATGGGAGCTATATCCAAATCTGAACCGATTTTAATATAATTTGACTAATTTATTTTCTAATCAAAATCCCGTCACATATTCCAAATTTTTTTAGAATCGAACATACATATCGTGTATGGTGCATAAAATACATGAAATCGGTCGAAAATATATATGAGAGCTATATCCAAATCAGAACCAATTTTAATATAATTTGAATAATTTATTTTCTAATCAAAATCCCGTCACACATTCCCAATTTCATTGGAATCGAACATACATATCGTGTTTGGTGCATCAAATAAACGAAATCGATTGAAGATATATATGGGTGCTATATCCAAAACTGAACCGATTTCAATATAATTTGACGAATGTATATTCGTTCTAATTTCCGCTACACATTCCAAATTTCATTGAAATTAGAGATACATTGCGTGTTTGGTGCATCAAATACATGAAATCGGTCGAAAATATATATGGGATATATATCCAAATCTGAACCGATTTCAATATAAGTTGACAAATTCATTTTTGCTCCAAATTTCGTTACTTATTTTAAATTTCATTAAAATTTGACATACATATCGTGTTTGGTGCACCAAATACATGAAATCGACCGAAAATGTATATGGGAGCTATATCCAAATCTGAACCGATTTCAATAAAATTTGATAAATTTATTTTCGGATCAAATCCCGTTAAACATTCCAAATTTCATTGGAATCGAACATTCATATCGTGTTTGAGGCATCAAATGAAGGAAATCAGTCGAAAATATATATGGAAGCTATATCCAAATCTGAACCGATTTCAATATAATTTGGGAAATCACTTTTTTAGATAAAATCCATCACACGTTTCAAATTTCATTGAAATTTGGGATACGTAGCGTGTTTGGCGCATCAAATGCTTGAAATCGGCCGAAAATATATATGGGAGCTATATCCAAATCTGAACCGATTTCAATATAATTTGGCAAATTTATTTTTGTTCCAAATTCCGTTACGCATTCCAAATTTGGAGACTGTCTGTAATGGATCAATAGATATGTGCATACAAAATCTAAATTTTTGGGAGGTACCTCCGATTCTGAAGCTATATCTCCACTTCCAAGTGGAATTTCAAAAATGTATGTAGCCTATGTTACTTTCAGGCGATGTTGCAGTATACCTGCAAATTTTCAGTAAAATCTGTTCACCGGTTGTCGAGTCCATAAATTACAAACAAACAAACAAACAAACAAACATACAAACATTTTCCTCTTTTATAGATATAGAAGATATATATACTAGCTGGCCCGGTCCGCGTTGCCGGCCCGTACTTTTAGTCTTTAATTTTAATACCCTCCAACATTCCATGGAGGGTATATTAACTATGTCATTCCGTTTGTAACTCCTCGAAATACTCATGTCAGACCCAACAAATATTATTGATCAGCGTAAAGTTCTAAGTCGATTTAGCGATGTCCGTCCGTCTGTCTTTCTGTTGTAATCACGAACGAATTGAGATAGAAGGCTAAAATTTACCACACATGTTTATTTTGCCAGTAGGCAGTTAAGTTCGTAAATGGGTCATGCAGGTCCACGATTACATATATCCCCCCAATAACGGTACCTTTCGGTATGCGGTATTTTTATGATTTTAGCGACATTATTCACCGGAATTGTTTCAAATTTGATATTTGAAGTTCGAAATGGATACTAAAGCCCCCATATAACGGTACCTCCCTATATTCGGTATGTTGATGATTTCGCGACATTATTCCCCGGAATTGTTTCAAATTTAGCATTTGAAGTTCGTAATGGATACTACAGGTTATGACAGAACATTGCCTATGCAGGTCCACGTCTTCGCATAGCCCCCCTATAACGGTACCTCCCAACATTTGATATTTTGATGATTTTAGCGTCATTATCCACCGGATTAGTTTCAAATTACGTATTTAGAGTTCGTAATAAGGACAGTCTGGGACACAAAATTTTTTATGCAGGTCCAGGTCTTCGTACAGGCTCCATATATCAGTACCTTCCTATATTCGGTATTTTGACGATTTTAGGTACAATACTCACCGAAATTGTTTGAGATGTCGTAGTTGAAGTTCGTAATGGATGCTACAGCATGTCAAAGAAAATTGTCTATGCAGGTCCAGGTCTTCGTATTACTCCGATATAACGGTACCTCCCTGTATACGGTACTTTGAAGAAGCTATAGTATACCCGTTTATAATATGGTAATGGCTTATGACAAACAATGCCTATGTAGGTCCACGTTGTATAGACCCCAATATAATGGCTATATTCGGGTATAATAGCCCAAGTTGAAAACCCAGCTCAATTTTTGGTATTGTAAAGAACTTTGCAATATTTTCTATTCAAATGAGCTGCAATTTGGAGTTTGTATTTCCAACGTTTAGAATACCGTGCTGTGTGTTATTTAGTTTTGTCCAGCTTATAAGGGTGGAATGATTTCAGAATAGTCATATATAATTACTCTTTGACACCTATTACCGTAAGATGGGAATTAATTTTTTGTCATTTAAATTGCGCGTTGGATACCCCATAAAGTTCATATTTTTCATAAAGTCCAATTCAATGGCGATGAAACAAATGTTCGGTCCCATGATACTTTTTGATATTCGTAGTTTTTTTTTCATGCTTCTGCCACAATTTCCGACTGAATGAGTTCCAGTTTGATATTTATATTTTCTATTGGGGGTTACAAATTCAATAGAATACAAAATTTTCTTTTCTGACCACACTTGGGGGTACACTAATGTGAGGACTATTCTTAAATAAATGCCTCTGTGGACAATTATCTGTACAATAGTTCTCTACCCCAGGGTAGCCTAAATACAATTTTTTAGCCATAAATCATATGATGGTGATACCAAAACGTGATAATTTTTTTGCAAAGATGGTTTCTTCTTAAATTACAAGCATTTTCCAAAATTAGTATAAAAATAAGTCCACGTTTTGATATAAGCCCCATAACGCTTTGTTGGTATTGTTTGTTTATTAAAATGTGTTTGCATCTTCCAGCTGGAGCACGATGTAGGTGTAAGTGAAAGCTGGATGCCAATTTCAAAAGATCGCCATTTAACATTGTACTGTGCACTCATTTTAATTTTAATATTATTCGTTCAGAATTCAAAGCAATAGCAAATATACACAGATTATTTTCATTCACGTCTAAATTTTCACGCGATTTTTTTTTGCCAAGATACAATTCCGGAATTGTATGAATTGTTAAAATCCGTCAAGCCGTTCTGGAGTTATGAGCGTAGTAACTAACATAACATTTGTATATGATGAACATAATCCTTTAATTTGTTCACAAAAATAAAAAAAAAACTACTGAATTCAATATGATGATCCACATTAAATTAAAATTGACGATAAAAGAACACCAAATTGAAAAATAAAAAAATTTTCAACTTGTTCGCTGTTTTTTACAGCAAATATTTAAAGGTCCTTGCGAGGTTTGTTAATAGAATTTGCTATTATTTTGAAATTCGATTCCATTGATGATTTTTCTCGATTTGTTTCCCGAGTTTAGAATTATTGCAATGAGATCGTTTTTTTTAATTTTTTAACGATTTAAAAAAAGTAATTATCCATAAAGTTAGTTTGACCGCGTTAAATTATTTCGACATCATCTATTCAGTTTCGCCACCACATAATTAGGTACTACACTTCAATGTAACCCGCCTGCAATTTGAGTTTTCAATAAATCGAGTAAATTAAATAAAGTGAATTAAATTTAAAAGCCCGTTCGTACATGGTAAAATATAATTTTTGTTTATTCATAGCTTATTATCTTCTGAAATGACATTATTGGTATACTTTCACTAATTCATATATATATAATATATATATATATATATATATATATATATATATATATATATATATATATATATATATATATATATATATACTAGCTGACCCTGTCCGCGTTGCCGGCCCGTAGTTTTAGTCTATTATGCATATTTGTCAAAGCCTAATAATTCAAAGATATGACTGTTATAAGTGTTCATGTACTGGTCGATTAATTTTTAGTTTTTAGTCAAATGAGCAGTAATTTGGAATTTACTGTATTTTGTACACCTCATAATTGAGGGCTGAATGATTTAAGAATAGCCAAAGTTAATTACTTTTTTAAACCCATTAACACCTCAGATTGTGCATTAGAGTTCTCATAAGTCCGCCAAAAGGTGGACTTGTGGGGATACTATTACATGGAGAAAATTCTAAAATTTGTAGATATGTTGAAATTTTTGTGTACGATTTTCACCCCCCCAAATACACATTTTTAGCCAAATCCTTTGAAATAAGGTAAAATCAGGAAGTACCTTCATATGGGCACTACTGCGAAACATCGACCTACATTGAAAACTTTCTTCACCCCTTATAATCCAAGATGACAAATAGAGGTTAAATCGAAAATATAGCAGAACAACATAGCATGTCAAACTGAAAAAAATTCACGTGATTTAAATAAGTAAAAATAATTTTATCCATCTCATAATTGAGGGCAGACTGATTTCAGGATAATCAAATATAATTACTATTTTACTCCAATTACCGTAAGATGAGAACTAATTTTATTTGTCATTTAAATTGTAAATTGGAGACGCCATAAAGTCCATATTTTTCATCATAGTATAATTCAATGACGATTCAACAAATATTCGGTCCCGTGCTACTTTCTTATATTTATAATTTGTTCTTGTTTTTCACAATTTATTTGATTTGGGATGTACATCTATATCTACGTTCCCAACCAAAATTCTCTTGGGGGTTACAAATTCAATAGAATACAAAATTTTCTTTTCTGACCACACATTAGATGTGAAAGTGGACTTGGGATACTCCAATGTGGGGACTTTACATGAATAAATTTCTATGTGGCAATTATCTGTACGATGGTTCCTTACGCCAGGGTAGCATAAATACAATTTTTTAGTGGTCAAGACCAATATGGGCCCTACTCCGAGAATTTTCTACTCCCTTAGAAACAAAGATGCCAAATAAGGGCCAAAAATAGAAGAAAATGACGAAGACTCCAAAAATAGCTTAAATCATAAAATGGTTATTTATGATCGATATCATATATCATATTGCAGGTCATGAAAAAGCGATTTAAGGTATCTTAAATGTTCGGGAAGAATTTTTGGAAGGATAGAAATCCTTTTCTTACTAAAAGTCCCATTCGCTCTACTATTTTGCACCCTTTATATTTGGTACTTTACTGATTGTAGTCCCAAAAATTTTTGCATTTTGAGCTCTCATTGGACGGATTATTGTCACATGAAAGAAGTAGGTCCACGCTTTGAAATGAGCCCCATTAGTCTTTTTCGGTCATTTTTGTTTGTTTAAATGTCTGCGCATCTTCCAGCTGAAGCACGATGTAGGCCCTGGAGTTGAAAGGTAGATGTTAGTTACAATCGTATTTCGCACTTATTTCATTTTTTGGTGAAAAATTGTATATAGTGAAGAATTATTCTTTATTTCGTTCACAAAAAATCCACTGAATTCAATATGATAATACAAATTGAAAAAAAAATGACAAAAGAATAATAACAAATTGAAAAAATCTTCAACTTGTTCGCTGATTTTTTACAGCAACTGTTTAAAGATCCTTACAAAGTTTGTCAATAGAATGTACTTTTATTTTAAAATTCAATTCCATTGGACATTTTTTTCGATATTTTCCCGTTTTGAGAATTTTTGTAATGAGATCTCTTTTTTCGTAATTTTTTTTAGCGATTTTGAAAAGGTTATTATCTTCTAACTTTGGTGTGACCGCGTTAAATTATTTCGATATCATCTATTCCGTTTCGCCACCACATAATTCGGTACTACACTTCCATGTAACCCGTCATCAATTTCAGTTCTCAAGAAATCAAGTCAATTAAATAAATTGATATTAATATTCGAATTCAAAAATAAAATATAAAAAACACTACAAATGTACATTAGAAAAAAGTAAGTCAAAATGGAAAAAAATCATGCAAAATAAAACATTACTATTGTACATTTCAAAAGTCAAAATGAAAATGTTAATATATCACATTTTTACGTGATTTTTTTTGTATATTATCCTTTTCGGATAGGAGACAATTCCGAATTTGTATGAATCATTAAAATCAGTTCAGCGGTTCTTAAGTTATAAGCGTAGTAACTAACACAACTTTCTTTTATATATATACTAGCTGGCCCGGTCCGCGTTGCCGGCCCGTAGTTTTTGTCTATTATGCATATTTGTCAAAGCATAATTATTCACAGATATGACTGATATAAGTGTTCCCGTACTGGTCGATTAAAAGTGTTTTAAAATACCTGTACCCATATTTAAGCCGTGGGCTTCAAAGGTGTGGATGCGCTATAAAAATCTATTAAAAAGTATATATCAATCTTATCCCCATGTATCCCCATGGGATCAAATTAATTTTTAGTATGGTAAAAATCGTAGCAAAATCTTCCAGTGAAATGAGCAGTAATTTGGAATTTGCTGTATTTTGTACACCTCATAATTGAGCGCTGAATGAATTAAGAATAGCCAAAGTTAATTACTTTTTTAAGCCATTAGCACCTCAGATTGTCCATTAGCGTTCTTATAAGTCCCCCTAACCATGTCGGTCTGTTTGTCCGCCAAAAAGTGGACTTGAGGGGGTACTATTATATGGAAAAAATTCTAAAATTTGTAGATATGTTCATATTTTTGTGTAAGTTTTCACCCCCCAAATACACATTTTTAGCCAAATCCTTTGAAATATGGTAAAATCAGGAGATACTTTTACATTGGCACTACTTCGAGACATCGACCTACATTGAAAACATTCTTCTAGCCCTTATAATCCAATATGACAAATAGAGACCAAATCAAAAATTTAACAGAACAACATAGCATGTCAAACTGAAAAACATTCCGCGTGATTTAAATGAGTAAAAATAGTTTTATCCACCATATTATCATATAGATGTATTTCCCAAATCTACGTTTCCAACCAATATTCTCTTGAGAGTTACAAATTCAATAGAATACAAAATTTTCTTTTCTGACCACACATTATATGTGAAAGTGGACTTGGGGATACTCCAATGTGGGGACTTTACTTAAATAAATTCCTATGTGGCAATTATCTGTATGATGGTTCCCTAACCCCTTAGAGACAAAGATGCCAAATAAGGGCCAAAATATGAAAAAAGTGGCCAAGACCCCAAAAATAGCTTAAATCATATGATGGTTATATAAATATAAAATCGGGTTGTACCCTTATCCGTGAGTTATGATCGATATCATGACCTGCAAAAGTGATTTAAGGTATCTTGAATGTTTGGGAAGAATTCCTGGAAGGATAGAAATCCTTTTCTTACTAAAAGTCCCATTCGCTCTATTATTTTGCACCCTTTAAATTTGGTATTTTACTGATTGTACTTCCAAAGAATTTTGCATTTTGAGCTCTCATTGGACGGATTATTGTCACATGAAAGAAGTAGGTCCACGCTTTGAAATGAGCTCCATTAGGCTTTTTCTGTCATTTTTGGTTGTTTAAATGTGTTCGCAAATACAAATTAAAAAAAAAATGACAAAAGAAGAATAGCAAATTGAAAAAATCTTCAACTTGTTCGCTGATTTATTACAGCAAATGTTTGAAGACCCTTACTATTTTTTTAAAATTTGATTCCACTGAAAATCTTTTCGATTTTTTCCCGATTTGAGAATTTTTGCAATGAGATCTCTTTTTCGTGATTTTTTAGCGAATTTGAAAAAGTAATTATCTTTTAATTAATAATTATCTTTCTTTTGGTGTGACCGCGTTAAATTATTTCGATATCATCTATTCCGTTTCGCCACCATATAATTCGCTACTACACTTCCATGTAACCCCCCATCAATTTCAGTTCTCAAGAAATCAAGTCAATTAAATAAATTGGTATAAATATTCGAATTCAAAAATAAAATAAAAAAAACACTACAAATGTACATTAGAAAAAAGTAAGTCAAAATGGAAAAAAATCATGCAAAATAAAACATTACTATCGTACATTTGAAAAGTCAAAATGAAAATGTTAATATATCACATTTTTACGCGATTTTTTTGGATATTATCCTTTTCGGAGAGTAGACAACTCCGAATTTGTGTGAATCGTTAAAATTAATCCAGCGGTTCTTAAGTTATAAGCGTAGTAACTAACACAACTTACATTTATATATATAGATATATATATATATATATATATATATATATATATATATATATATATATATATATATATATATATATATATATATTTTTTTTTTTTTTTTTTTTTGACTTTTGAAATGTACAATAGTAATGTTTTATTTTGCATGATTTTTTTCCATTTCGACTTACTTTTTTCTAATGTACATTTGTAGTGTTTTTTATATTTTATTTTTGAATTCGAATATTAATACCAATTTATTTAATTTACTTGATTTCTTGAGAATTGAAATTGATGGAGGGTTACATGGAAGTGTAGTACTGAATTATGTGGTGGCGAAACGGAATAGATGATACCGAAATAATTTAATGCGGTCACACCAAAGTTAAAAGATAATTACATTTTCAAAATCGTTAACAAAATCACGAAAAAAGAGATCTCATTGCAAAAATTCTCAAAACGGGAAAATATCGAAAAAAAATTTCCAATGGAATCGAATTTTAAAATAATAGTACATTTTATTGACAAACTTTGTAAGGGTCTTTAAACATTTGCTGTAAAAAATCAGCGAACAAGTTGAAAATTTTTTCAATTTGTTATTCTTCTTTTGTAATTTTTTTCAATTTGTATTATCATATTGAATTCAGTGGATTTTTTTGTGAACAAAATAAAGAAAATTTTTCACTATATAAAATTTTTCACCAAAAAAATGAAATAAGTGCGAAATAGGATGTTAACTGACATCTACCTTTCAACTCAAGGGCCTACATCGTGATACAGCTGGAAGATGCGAACACATTTAAACAAACAAAAATGACCGAAAAAGACTAATGGGGCTCATTTCAAAGCGTGGACCTACTTCTTTCATGTGACAATAATCCATCCAATGAGAGCTCAAAATGCAAAATTCTTTGGGAGCACAATCAGTAAAATACCAACTATAAAGGGTGCAAAATAGTAGAGCGAATGGGAGTTTTAGTAGGAAAAGGATTTCTATCCTTCCAAAAATTCTTCCTGAACATTTAAGATACCTTAAATCGCTTTTGCAGGTCATGATATCGATCATAAATAACCATCGCATGATACAAGTTATTTTTGGAGTCTTCGCCACTTTCTTCTATTTTTGGCCCTTATTTGGCATCTTTGTTTCTAAGGGGGTAGAGAACCTCTTCGCATAAAATTTTTGGAGTAGGGCCCATATTGGTCTTGACCACTAAAAAATTGTATTTATGCTACCCTGGGGTAAGGAATCATCGTACAGATAATTGCCACATAGAAATTTATTCATGTAAAGTCCCCACATTGGAGTATCCCCAAGTCCACTTTCATATCTAATGTGTGGTCAGAAAAGAAAAATTTGTATTCTATTGAATTTGTAACCCCCAAGAGAATATTGGTTGGGAACGTAGATTTGGGATATACATCTATATGAAATAAATTGTGAAAACATGAACAAATTACAAATATAAGGAAGTAGCACGGGACCGAATATGGGTTGAATCGTCATTGAATTATACTATGATGAAAAATATGGACTTTATGGGGTCTCCAATTTACAATTTAAATGACAAATAAAATTAGTTCCCATATTACGGTAATGGGTGTAAAATAGTAATTATATTTGACTATTCTGAAATCAGTCTGACCTCAATTATGAGGTGGATAAAACTTTTTTTACTTATTTTAATCACGTGATTTTTTTTCAGTTTGACATGCTATGTTGTTGTGCTATATTTTCGATTTGGCCTCTATTTGTCATCTTGGATTATGGTGAAGAAAGTTTTCAATGTAGGTCGATGTTTCGCATTTTACCATATTTCAAAGGATTTGGCTAAAAATGTGTATTTGGGGGTAAAATCTTACACAAAAATTTCAACATATCTACAAATTTTAGAATTTTCTCCATGTAATAGTACCCCCTTAAGTTCACCTTTTGGCGGAAAAACAGACCGACATGGTTAAGGGGACTTATGAGTACTCTAATGCACAATCTGAAGTGCTAATGGGTTTAAAAAAGTAATAATAATTATGCTTTGACAAATATGCATAATAGACAAAAACTACGGGCCGGCAACGCGGACCGGGCCAGCTAGTATATATATATATATATATATATATATATATATATATATATATATATATAAATTAAACTCAAGTCGACTTCATGAGACTGCCTTCGTTTCCTTTTTATTTTGGATGTTTTTCGTCAAATCAAACTTCGTTTAGTGGGTTATTAACATTTACATTGTAACATTTAAAGTGCGACTCAAGTATTTTCACCTTTATCTACTTACTACTAACATTTTATAATATTGGTACGTATAGACATGTGTATTCACACCTGCACTTGGCTTTAGCGCAGATGACTGTGCAGAGATTTTATCGAATCTCACCACTGGGGACCTGCAGAGCCGACATTGTTGTTTCTCGGGAGGATACTCGTTTGTAATAGATTAATTAAATTATAATACTCGTTTGAGTGTGTAAACAACCATTGTCTCGAAGTATTTTCACCTTTATCTACTTACTACTAACATTTTATAATATTGGTACGTATAGACATGTGTATTCACACCTGCACTTGGCTTTAGCGCAGATGACTGTGCAGAGATTTTATCGAATCTCACCACTGGGGACCTGCAGAGCCGACATTGTTGTTTCTCGGGAGGATACTCGTTTGTAATAGATTAATTAAATTATAATACTCGTTTGAGTGTGTAAACAACCATTGTCTCGAAGACAAAGCTGATTTGGTAAATAAAAGACAATCACGTGCTCCGAAGCCAATCACTCTCATCAGCTGTATTAATGCACACCTTTGTATGTGTATTCATTATGTTTGCTGATAGCGGAACGCTGAAACAAAATCAGTGCGGCTATATGTTGTTTCGTGTGTGCGGGTGTGAGTTCTGGTGCGGTTAGTAGCACTCATGCGCATCTCAAAAGCGTCATAGTGAAGTCCTTTGGCAATTTCCACATACAAGCTGAGAAGGTTTCTGGTAGAACACCCGAGATTTTCTTTGTTATACGTTGTCTGTGCTGTCAAACAGCCAGCCACTCATTGTATTAACGGTTGGCTTTGAGCATTTTCGTCTTTGTTGTTGACGACGTAGTCTCTGGCCGTAGAGAAGTTTTATTTTATTTAGAACAAAATCACCACTCTGAAGAGGAAAAGAGAACATGTCGTGTCTCCTGCAATGAATTTCGTCGTTACCCTAATAGGAAGATGTAGTTCTCCAGTTAATTTTTTTAAGCTAGCAATCAGTGCCAAACTATACGCAGCCAAGAGTGGATTTCGAAGAATCGTTTCAAAGAAAACAATGAAATGTTAAAAGAAAAAGCCAACAACAATAGATATATACATAAAAAGAAAAATAAATCATATAACAAAAAACCAATAATACTTTCTAAGGAAAAATCGTTAAACCTCTATGCTGAAGTTTTGCAAATTATTGCCTATGATGATTTAAAGAAAATATAAAAGGAGTAAATTGTTTTAAAAATTAACAAAGTGTGTATCGTTCTGAACAAATAAATTATATATGTACAAAAGAAAAAGTTGAAGTGGGTCATTTTAAAGTGGAGGAATTTAAGTCAAATGGAAAAAAGATATCACTGAAAACAAAAGTATATCAGTATGAAAAAAATTTAAGTTGTACATGTTTTTTTTTTGTTGGAAAATACTTATTGTCATATAGAATATGAGGAAATTTCCTCACCCGTCCCGTTATTGATGTATATGCAGTGCTTGAGTTTCTAAAGAATGTTACACACATATAAGTATAGGTGCGGGTACGAGCATTAGTGATTGGCCTTTTCAATGGCTGGATATGTTTACACGGAGTCCTCCCCACTAACCGCCCAGTGAATTTATGCGCGTGTATGTGTATTCCTATTTTGTATGTACACTGTGAATATTGGCTAATTGTAAAATAAATGCATAGCCTTCTATTGGTGGACGATGAAAGAGTATGCCTATGTTTGTTCGAGTGTGGATCAGACCATGCACTATAAATGGGGACACACTTCTTGAATTGTCTGACAATGGAAGGAACAAAAAGGCCGAAACCAACATTAAATTACAAATCAATATCAATTTGAAGAAAAGTGCAAAAGAAACGAAATGTATAGAAGAAGAGACGAGAAGAGAAGACAACGAAAGGAAAACACAATTTCGAACCCACCCAGAATAGAAATGTCAGTGTGTCAGCCGCATATGTAAGAGTGTTAAAAGGACATACACATGTACGTATATAGATAACATGAACTAATGGTCGAACAAACGAACACAAAAGCAAACAATGATAAAGAACGAAATACTAAGAAAGCACAAGAAAACGATTTACAGAAATGTAAAAAGATACATTTCATTGAGTACGACCACTATCGCGTATACAGAAACACTAAATTCCAACACATACAGTCACACACGAGTACACCAACACCCATACACATAGGTTCACAAACTGGCATTGCTCAAGAAATGCTTTTCCTTTTTAACCGTATTCTCCTGTCCACTGTGAGTTAGTGTGTTGATGCTTGACAAATACATAAACATCGTCCGTTCCGTGTAAGCGAACTAAAGAAATGCAGGTTGTTTCATAGACATCAATGTCATTTGCACAGTTTTTGTGTTTTTACATAAATCACATGTTTGCATAACACTCACGGACAACTTGACCTCACCTATCTATCCAGAATTCGGCAAAGCACGTTTATCCACGAATTCATTGTTTTTTTTTTTGCTAATTATACAATTATTATATAATGAAAAATTATGAATGTGTATGAACATCCTCTCATTCTGTATAACCTAGCTATGTATCCTCAGCATTCGCATAAACATGAGTGTTATCTTCTGCTCGTTGCTTGACACGCGGGTGTGCCGCGGATGATGGTTGGCTAATAACGAAAGCCATAATTTAAATGTTAATCTTTTTGAATGGGGGAATTATTTACAATTTGCTTCCACAAGATTTTTTTTACAAATTCTTTAGTCATGTCCAATACATGGACATTATAATAGATATACATACATACAGATGGACCTCTGCAAGCATGTGTTCATGGTATTTGGAAATCCTTTGAATGAAAACGAACAAACAAGAAAAGCCATATACAAATAAGAAAGTACCGGAGTAGGCTTGAAATCTTTTTCATTTAGGAATCAAAAAACTAAATTGCGTCATTTTAAATATTTCCAAATATCAAAGTTCCTTCTATAATTTACGCCTCCTACCTTTTTAAAACGAGTACAAAACGGTTACGGTGCATGTAATAGCATAACATGCTTTGCATGTGAAATAGGGTGAAGCATATATCGGAGGTTAAGCTATATCTGAACCAACTTTGTACATATTTTTTGACTTTTTCTAGTCAGAACTTTATAATTGGACGAAAGTAGTGTAGTTGGTGTATAATAGATATATATGTGTGTGCAACATTCAAATCTGAACCGATTTCGATAAACTTTGACAATTGTGTGTCTTGCGAAGACACAAATAGGTAAAGACTTGACAAAATATATTTTTTTTATATAATGGTGTGTGGCTAAAATATGTAGCTCACAGCTCACGGCATGGTCATGCTAATAACAGAAATACAACTTCGATTGTTCGATTCTTTAAATATATTTAAACTTCTGTTAATATTATTCAATTTGTTGGCCCTCTATGGAGTAGGTTCCAAAGAAATAGGCCAATATTGTCAATTTCCTATCGGAGATAAATAAATATGATATAGATATTGCGTCGTGCCAGGTTTGGACTATATTGGTTACTTCTTTAAAATTATATTTATACGATCTGTGATAATTTGTGGAAAATGTTAGAATGTGCGTAAGGTACCAGAAGTACACTTCATCTAATACTGATAAAAATATTGGTATGGGCAAAATTACAAGAAATTCGAACATTTATATCCTATTTTATGTGAAATCATAAATTCCATATTAATCTCAGGTTTCTGGTTTCATGTTATGACAGATAGAGGTATTGAAAATTGTAACCCTTTGTGGGTGAAGTACCAGTTGGGGTGCGCATACATATATCATCTGTTTGCAAAAATGTTTTTTTGTATGAAATTTGAAGGGAGTTGGATGCTTATTTCTATTTCTTTGAGTTTTGTTTTTCAAAATCTTGAACCCTATGTGGGGGAGTTACCAGAAGAAATTGTACGATCTTGTGTTGATGAAAATATTGAGATGTACCAAGTCCGAAAGGAATCAGATGTTAATTTCGCGTTTTATAAGCTTCGTGGATATTCAAAATGTTGACCCTTTGTGGGGGAGGTACCAGAAGGAGTGGGCCGATATATCCCATCATGCTAGTAAAAATAATGGGATGTGTGAAATATGAAGAGAAACGAATGTTTATTTCGGATTTTATTATCGTTTTGGTTATTCAAAACGTTGACACTTTGTGGGAGAGGTACCAGAGGAAATGGTCCGATCTCTACCATCTTTATAACAGATCTTGTATTGCTGGAAATATTGAGATGCACCAAGTCTGAATGGAATATTTTTTTGAAAATTTCGACCTTTTGCGGGGGCAGGTACCAGAAGAAGTGGACAACGGAGATAATTCAACTTGGTGACAATATTTTGACTCTGTTTTATCCCATCTTAATACTTCTGCCTTTGTATCTTGTACTAAATATTATTAATATGAAATATGGCATGCAGAGTACGTCTTTTGGGGGACTTAAATGACAAATCGGATAATATATATATATATATATATATATATATATATATATATATATATATATATATATATATATATATATATATAAATATGTCAGGATTTACACCAAATAGCATTCGTTCTTGAGAAAAACAAATTATATGTGACAATCGAAATGGTACTTGTACTCTGCCTAGAAAAATACATGAACATAAATCAACTCAGAATGTGATACTATGGATATCATCGAAAGGAACTCCTTTTGTTGTGCATGTGCACAAGGACTTAACTCCCTCTACCGCAGTGTGGCATATGATATAAAAACGTTTAATATTGGATCCACGTCCACTTTTGTCAGTGAAATTAGTTCGTAATGAGTCTTACCGTAAAGTCGATGGTACCGACTTCCTGCTACAGTGGATGCAAATCTATCTATTGCAAATTCTGAATATTCGGAGGATGTATGGGTAATATAAGAAATCGTAGGTCTTCGGTCACCGAAAACAGAACCCATTACAAACAATTTTAAACCACTCCGCTGAAAAATGTAGCTAAAATCATCAGAATACCGAATATCGAGAGGTACTGTTCTATGGAGGCTAAGTGAAAACATTTACCCGCATAGGCAATATTCTGCCACAGGAGGTAGAACCAATTAAAATCTTTTTGTGCCGAAACTTAAACAATTCCCTTAGAAAATGTGACTAAAATAGTCAAAATACCGAATATCGGGAGGAACTTGTTATATGGAAGCAGTAAGGAAAAGTGGACCTGTATATAACATAATCTGTCGCAAGAGGTATAACAATTTAAAATTCTGTCAGATTTTGGGGGTGAGGAAGCTTGTTTTAACTAATCTATTGTCATATCGAAGGTCTTAGTCTCGTTTTTTGCCCCTTGCCACCCTGGTAAAGAATATGTCTCCAGCAATAAGGAAAAACTGGTGAGGGCTAGGAAATCGGAAACAGTTTGTGTGTTTTTGTGCACTGAAATTGTTGCAATAAATTAAGATCTACCTGGCTAAAATTTCTTCCGCCATTTAAACGGGCTTGCAATGGACAAATGCCGACTTCGGTTCCCATCGTACAGCTAAACCTCCTAAAGTGACGTTGTGTTGGGGCAATATTTGCTGAACTATTTGGGACAGAATTTTTGCAGACATTTGTGACATAATATTCTGTGGCAAATTTCCCGAATTTAGGTTGAGGGGCGAAACAGTCACCACATGTCCTGATGGACATACCCTTAAGCCAGTATTTGTCTGTTGTGGGCTCTAGACTAAGAAATTATTGAAAGAAAGCAACAGAATTTCTGTAAGATTAGAAATTCAGTTGCCTTTACAAAATCCCAAATCTGTTTTATTCCATTTAACATGATCTGATTAAGGTCTGGTATGTAGTCGTTCTCTAAGAATTGGATTCTGATATTTGCAAACGCAGGGCATTGATAAAGAGAATGGTCCAACGTTTCATCATCTTCCCAGCATGCCCTGCATATCCTATCTTGTACATATAAGCTTGTAGGCCCAGCTGGCCCTACGTCTTCAGGTCCCACGCCCATGTCTTTAACTCTAGACGTGATGCATTTGGCGGCACTGGATTGTCAAAGTTTACTGTTGCTGTCTTGGCGAGAGCGTTCGGTGTCTCGTTACTACTAATCCTCATATGACCTGGTACCCTATATAACGCATGTTGATCCGTGTTGAAAATACTTGTTGATTGGATTTATACATTCCAACACCGTTTTCGAAGGCATGGTATCGGATTTATAGCTTTTATGGTGATGTTACTCCACTTCAAGGATCGTATTGTGATCGGGCAAGCAAGAGATTACGGTATATAAATCTCCAGTTGAGGTATAGACAAATGTCAGGTACGCGTTGAAAAGGGCGGCAATGTTTGCATATTCGGCAAGTTTAAAAAATATTTTGTCATTTAATATGCCGCTACTCTTGAAATTGGATCACCGCCTTCCGTTAGGTGGTACAATATTTTATTGGTTCCAGGTGGTCTTTAGGCAAATTGGCTGAACCTTTATTGGAATCGATAATGTTTCATCGTTGCTTTGGAATATGGCGGCTTCTTATCAGTTTCCGGAGCATCTGAAGGCGGCTTCGAAGTGTTTTGCTCCTCGGGAGACCTGATCCTCTTCCCGTCTCCACGGAAGTGGGGAAATTTTCGTAGCACCCTTTGGAATATTGCGACTTTGCATTTTTGCATGCCTGTTGCATACGTAGCTTTTGTCGTTAAACCCCAGACAGTTTTTTGTTTTTGTCGTGAGCTTCGCCAAGCTGTCACTCGGCTCTTCTATCCCCTTGTGGACCTCCTCCTCCGTTCTGCACCCTAACTTTATTTAAGTTCTTCTTTCATATTTTGTTTTTTTATTTTTGGGGAACACCCCCATAGACAGGTTTCTGTCCGTGGGAAATCCTATCCGCTCCAATCAGTTTGTAACAAGACGTCCTGGTTAGAGCAAAATAGCGTTATAATCCGTCTCCCTCAATACGCCGGAAGGGACGCGTCCGGTAGGACAACTGACAAACACCCTCGGGAATAGCTGAGCAAATCATACGGGTTCTCTGCCACGTTTGCGTTTTGTGATGTGTTTGGTTCTAGTTATTCACAATGTTGTATTGTTCTCATAATCCACTTTAAAATTTGTCAGACCTTTGAAATTACGTAGGGTAAGGGTGGAAATACATAAAGCGCATATTTGGCTGGCTTAAGTCATCGGCTGGCTTCTTCGTAGATGAACAAAGGAGTTTTAGGTTGACTTAGTTCGATTTTGGCCTTAGGCTCCTTTGTTCATTCATTTGGAACCTCACAGTAATTCTATACTTACTTTTGACATACCCTTCCCACCAACACATTTTCCATTTTTAAATGAAAGAGTTGTGTTGAAAACATCGTTACGACTGTAACAGTATTCAGAAATAAAATTAGGTAACGTTTTATCAACCCATTCATCCCGAGTGGGAATATTTATTTCACCAACTCCACAAACAACCTCGCTTACAACGTCGTATTTCCTATTTAATTTATCAAGCAGTACCGAACTCACCACAAATTCAAGTTATCCCAATGATTTTGCAAACTCCATAGCATTTTCCTGGATTATGGCTCTATGATTTCTCGCTGATGTAATCCCCTTCGTTACGGCTTCGTCAAGATCAGAATATTTAGAAATTCGAATCTTTAGAAATTTATTTGACACAGATGTTGCACTGTTCAGTGTAGAGAGTTTATTTTGTGGGAGAATTTCTACTATTGCTTCAAAAACAATTCGTTATAGGGAAGCAGAGAGGCTGAATTGGGCGAAAATTAATTCACATAATTGTGCTATAGAAAAAATAGAATATAGAAGTTTGAGATAGAGAAGTTCGACTGTACACATTTGATAACTTTTGAAAAGTGAATTTAATACCACCAAATCTGAGTATTTACTCATACTTTTGGAAGCCCAATAATGCATGCATGACCCAATAATAAGATCGACCAGAAGGGGAATTCCCCAAAAAATACAATTTTGTGTAAAAATGTGTTATTCATTAGAGCGTAAAAAGTATTTCGCTGGAACAAAAAACATTACAGAGAATTTCTCATTTGTCAATTTTGGATTTAAGACAATTTAGTGGACAATTTCACCATACCACCTAGACCTATTTTTCGAATAATTCCTTTAGAAAATTTGGACTTATATAAAGGCCAGAATGTAATCAGTTCCGTTGAAAAATGTTGCTAAAATCATAAAATAAATATTTTTCGTAGGTGCCTTTGAATATGGCCTTTTAAAGAACAATGGGCTAGCTACATAGGTATATACCCGTCACGACCAACAAATACCAATTTGGAGTTCTACTGAAAATGTTGCTAACATTATTCCAGTCTCCTCTTTTCTGTTTCCTCAGTTAACACACAATTGAATTTTAATTTTAATTTTTTCCTATTTTGCACAGGTTTCAAACAATTTACCAAATATGTTTTTGTTGTCTCATATTCGGCCAGAAACGTAAGGAAAAATGGGTATTTCAGCCGAATGACAACCACAAATAACTTTACAACTGGCAAGAAAATCGATTGCATTCTATAACTCCAATCGTTTTTAAAATAAATCATGTCTGGCTGAATTTAATATCTCTTATTAATCAAATCAAAATTAGCTAAGAAACATATCTTGTAAATTTATCAATGAAGTACAGACCGGCATACAAATATATTCTGTTTCAATGGAACTTCATTGCATATATCCATTAGAACCTCTGAGAATTTTCGCCACTCCGATCGTAGCAATGTACTTATCTTCTTCACATACAGGACGCGTTTTAAGTACAGTTTGTCAAACGTTTCATTTCTCGGTTGCTTCGGAAATAACCACCACGGATGATATAACATTGCCAGCGATTTGGGTCATGTAGTTATCTCTCTATAGGTGTGTATACAAAGGAACATCATCAGCTGTGACAGGCATTACATTAAATGGGCAACGATCACCATAGTCCAGCTCTTCTTTGAAGCTTTGTAATACAACGAACAGACCTGGCCTGGTGCCGACAATAGGACTCCTGCTGGATATTTCAATGAATATCCCTGCTCCAAAGACAACTCAATGTATGATTAACAATTTTGGTATATTTTGTAGGTATCAGCTGATATTACTTGTGGACCTTATAATTGGGCCATGGCAGTATGTATTAAAAATTAAAAAAATAAAATAAAATTAAATTGAACCAAAAAACATTATAGAAAGGTAGATATATGTTTCGTAAGATCATTTAATTAATCGCCTTTTGAAGAGGTTTCCCACCATATGAGATTTAGAAATGGAAAATGGAAGAAGCTGTGGCCAAAACCTTAAAAATGTTACTTTAAATATTTTTTACACGCAAAGTAAGGACAATGTTATCGGAATTCTAATAAAATAAAGGGAAACACAATAAAGGTTGGAAAGCGCATCGGGGTAAGGATAGTAATAGCAATTCGAAAGTAAAACGACCTAGGGCCTTTTTATATTAAAGAATAGAAAAGTCAAACATGCAAAGTACCGATCAGACAATGTCACAAACTTAAAATTTCACAATCCGCACAACTGTTTGAATGTATTCGGGGTATGTTTTCCAAGCTGATATGTTAGCGAACAAAACTATATGCAATCGTTTCCAAACGTTTACTGTTCGCAATTTCGGATGGTATCAAGGGCCGAAAATTATTATTATTTTTACTGGTGCATTGATTTTCATTTCGGTTTTTAACACCCTAAATATATGTCCTAGACCCATGATCAGCATAAAATACTACACAATAGTTTGTATTGTGTCTAGGACGATTGGTATTTAAAATGTCGGTTTTCGTTTTCGAATAGCCCCCATATAACGGTATTTGCCGATATTCGGTATTTTGATGATTTTTCGCATTTTCCACCGTCCAATAATTTCTATTTTTTCCATTGTAGAATTAAATATATGGTCTCTACGCCACATTGTGGTGTATAAAGTATTTGTACATTTATTATAATACTAGCTGGCCCGGTCCGCGTTGCCGGCCCGTAGTTTTTGTCTATTATGCATATTTGTCCAAGCTTTATTATTCACAGATATGACTGATATAAGTGTTCACGTACTGGTCGATTAAAAGTGTTTTAAAAATGTTTTAATATACCTGTACCCATATTTAAGCCGTGGGCTTCAATATTTAAACCTTGGACTTCAAATGTGTGGATGTGCTATTCAAATCTTTTAAAAAGTATATATCTATCGTATCCCGATGTAAGGGATCAAATTAATTTTTAGTATGGTAAAAATCGTAGCAAAATTTTCCAGTCAAATGAGCAGTAATTTGGAATTTATTGTATTTTGTACACCTCATAATTTAGGGCTATATGATTTAAGAATAGCCAAAGTTAATTACTTTTTTTAAACCAATTAGCACCTCAGATTGTGCATTAGAGTCGTCATCAGTCCCCCTAACCATGTCGGTCTGTTTGTCTGCCAAAATGTGGACTTGAGGGGGTTCTATTACATGGAAAAATTCTAAAATTAGTAGATATGTTGAAATTTTTGTGTAAGATTTCCACCCCTAATATACACTTTTTTAGCCAAATCCTTTGAAACATGGTAAAATCAGGAGGGACCTTTATATGGGCACTACTCCGAAACATCGACCTACATTGAAAACTTTCTTCTACCCCTTATAATCCAATATGACAAATAAAGGCCAAATCAAAAATATAGTTATTTTACACTCATTACCGAAAGATGGGAATTTATTTTATTTGCCATTTAAATTGTAAGTTGGAGACCCCATAAAGTCCATATTTTTTTCATCAGATAGTATAATTCAATGGCGTTTCAACAAATATTCGGTCCCGTGCTACTTCCTTATATTTGTAATTTGTTCATGTTTTCACAATTCATTTCATATAGATGTGTATCTCAAATCTACGTTCCCAACCAATATTTTCTTGGGGGTTACAAATTCAATAGAATACAAAATGTTCTTTTCTGTCCACACATTAGATGTGAAAGTGGACTTGGGGATACTCCAATGTGGGGACTTTACTTAAATTCCTATGGGGCAATTATCTGTATGATGGTTCCCTACCCCAAGGTAGCATTTGTAGAATTTTTTAGCCAAATCAATTGATGAATGTGGTCAAGACCCTACTCTGAAAATTTAAAATTTTATGCGAAGAGGTTCTCTACCCCCTTAGAAACAAAGATGCCAAATAAGGGCCAAAAAAAACGAAAAAAGTGGCCAAGACCTCAAAAATAGTTTAAATCATACGATGGTTATATAAATATGAAATCGGGTTGTACCCTTATCCGTGAGTTATGATCGATATCATAACCTGCAAAAAAACATCAAGATACCTTAATCTTGATGTTTTTTTTTGTGAAAAATTGTATATAGTGAAAAATTATTCTTTATTTTGTTCCCAAAAAATCTACTGAATTCAATATGATAACACAAATTGAAAAAAATTGACAAAAGAAGAATAACAACTTGCTCGCTGTTTTTTTACAACAAATGTTTAAAGATCCTTACAAAGCTTGTCAATAGAATGTACTATTATTTTAAAATTCGATTCCATTGAAATTTTTTTCGATTTTTTCCCGATTTGAGAATTTTTGCAATGAGATCTCTTTTTTCGTGATTTTTAAGCGATTTTGAAAAAGTAATTATCTTTTAACTTTGGTGTGACCGTGTTAAAATATTTCGATGTCATCTATTCTGTTTCGCCACCACATAATTCGGTACTACACTTCCATGTAACCCGACATCAATTTAAGTTCTCAAAAAACCAAGTCAATTAAATAAATTGGTATTAATATTCGAATTCAAAAATAAATTATAAAAAACACTACAAATGTACATTAGAGTCAAGTAAGTCAAAATAGAAAAAAAAATCATGCAAAATAAAACATTACTATTGTACATTTGAAAAGTCAAAATGAAAATGTTAATATATCACATTTTTACGCGATTTTTTTGGATATTATCCTTTTCGGAGAGGAGACAGGAGGAATCAGTCCAGCGATTCTTAAGATATAAGCGTAGTAACTAACACAACATTTATATATATAGATAGATAGAGATGGGGACGCCATAAACCCTAAGTTACTTTTGTTAGGCTATCTAAGTCAAGTACGCATGGCCGTCCATCTTTTAGCCCATGCATTTATGTAGGCAAATTCTTCACCGGATTTCACTTTAATTGCGCCCGAAACGCGAAATATCAATCCAAATAACGTCGATTTTCAGATGTACAGACGGATGAAACATATATATATATGTATATATAAAAGAAAATTGTGTTAGTTACTACGATTATAACTCAAGAACGGCTGGTTTGATTTTAACGTTAAATAATGGATAAAATCCAAAAAAAAAAAAAACGCGTTAATATGTGAAATTCGGAATTTTTGATTTTGACTTTTGAAATGTACAATCGTAATGTTTTATATTGCACGCCTTTTTCATTTACTATTTTCGAATGTACATCTGTAGTGTTTTTTTTTTTTTTTAATTTGAATTTTAATATGATGTGTAGCATTTTTGGGTACTCCCCAAGCGACAACGCACAAAACTGTTATTTATACATTTTATGTATTTATTGGGTATAAAATCATTTCAGAATATAATAATCTTTGAAAAAAAAAAAACAATATTTTACCATGCACGAGCGGTTTTTTCAATTTCATTAACTTTATTTAATTGCCTCGATTTATGGAAAACTGAAATTGCAGGTGGGTTACATTGAAGCGTAGTGATGGTGGTGGTGAAACTGAATAGATGATGTCAAAATAATTTAACGCGGTCGAATCAAACTTAAAGGATCCTTACTTATCTAATTGCAAAAATTCTAAAATCGGGGAAAAAATTGAAAAAAAAAAAAAAAATGTTTCAATGGAATCGAATTTTAAAATAATAGTACATTATTTGCTGTAAAAAACCAGGAAACAAGTTGAATATTTTTCCGAAACATGAAAAAATTACGAATATTAGAAAGTAGCACGGGACCGAACATTTGTTTAATCGTCATTGAATTATACTATGATGAAAAATATGGACAATTTAAATGACAAAAAATTAATTCCCATCAGTGATTTATTATGCTTTAAAAAATAGTCATAAAAGACTAAAAGTACGGGCCGGCAACGCGGACCGCGCCAGCTAGTTAATAATAAATTTAAAATGATGAAGAATAGTTCTTAAAATATTTTATTGAAATATTTTAATATTGATTTAAAATTCAATCGGTAGAAAATCGTGGAAAAAGTAACATCCCTTTCAAATTGAAACCAAACTGCAAATATACACAAAGTATTCTACTTTTTGCGATTTTAGAAAAAATGAAGTATACGACTACGAGTACATTACCTAATGTGGTGTCACTGTTCCTCAACCGTGTTGGCGTTTTGTTAAGTATTACAGCGATTTTTTCTATTATTATGCAAATAATATGTTCATATTGCCCTGCAGTGAAATTTTACATCAAAGGGTATAACTATTGTATATCAAACAAGTAAAAAAGCAGCTAAGTTGGTCCGGGCCAAACATTTAATACCTTCCACCATTTAGAAGGAACTTGAAAAATTTCAAAAAACTCCCGGAAACTACTACTTAAATGAAAACTTTTATATGGAGACTATAGGAAGACGTAGACCTGCTTACTATTTTTTTTTGTCTAGGCTGTAGTGCCCATTACGAACTTCAAATACCAAATTTAAAATTTAAAATCAAGAAAATACCGAATATCGGGAGCTACCGTTATATGGGGGCTATACGAAGACGTGGACCGACATGACCCATTTTAACCTGCGTACTGGAAAACTATGCATGAATGCAAAATTTTAGCCTTCTATCTCAATTCGTTCGAAAGACAGATGGACATTGCTAGATCGTCTTAGAATTTTACGCTGATCCAGAATATATATATATATATATATATATATATATATATATATATATATATATATATATATATGCCCCGAGTTAGGTTTTTTAAAGAAAAAATATTTACCACGCCTCTTTTTACGCCCACTATTACGATTTATCTAAAATCTTTATATTTGCCAAAATAGTGAAGATATCGGTTTGAGAATTATTACACAGGATGCTGTTGGCTTTCCATCCAACCCTAAGTACTTATTTAGGGGCTGAGGAACGCGCCTACTTTTAAATCTATCTCTCTATATGTAAAAAGTTGTGTTAGTTACTACTCTTATAACATAAAGGCCGCCAGTCTGATTTTAACGATTTATAAAAATTCGGAATTGCCTCTTGGCAGAAAAGAATAAAATCCAAAAAAATCTCTTAAAAATCTCTTAAAAAAGTGAAATTTGAACATTTTCATTTTGACTTTTAAAATGTACAATAGTAATGTTTTATATTGCATATTTTTTTCCATTTTGACTTACTATTTTCGAATGTACATTTGTAGTGTTTTTTTTTTTTTTTTTTGGAATTCTGATATGATGTGTAGGTGTTTTTTGGGTAGTATAAAGCCACAACGGATAAAACTGTTATTTATAGATTTTATGTATTTATTCGTAATACCCAATAAATACATAAAATTTATAAATAACAATTTTATCCGTTGTCGCTTTATATGAAAATTCTAAAATCGGGAAAAATCGACAAACTTTCAATGGAATCGAATTTCAAAATTCTACCGACAAACTTCGTAAGGACCTTTAAAAATTTGCCGCAAAAAAAATCAGCGAACCAGTTGAATATTCTTTTTCTATATTGAAGTGTACATTTTTTTATTGGTTTGAATTCTGAATGAATAATATTAAAAATGAAATGAGGGCGCAATACGATGTTAAATGCTTTCTACTCCAGGACCTACATCGTGCTTCAGCTGGAAGATGCGAACACATTTAAACAAACAACAAGTTAAAAAGCAGTTCGGCCGGGCCGAACTTTTAATACCCTCCACCATTTGCAACGAATTTGGAAATTTTTAAAAAATAAAATCCTTAAAAAATTCTGTTAAAATCTTAAAAATACCGAATATAGCCGTTATATTGGGGTCATAAGCCATTACCATATTCAAATTCGAAACTTGAAATAAACGGTGAATAATGTAGCTAAAATCATCAAAATATCGTATATAAGGAGGTGCCGTTAAATTGGAGCTGTGCGAAGACCTGGACCAGCATAGACAATTTTCTGTAGCATCCATTACGAACTTCAAATACCACATCTCAAACAATTTCGGTGGATATTGTACCTAAAATCGTCAAAATACCGAATATAGGGAGGTACTGATATATGGGGCCTATACGAAAACCTGGACCCGCACAGACATTTTCTGTCACAGACTGTAGTTCCCATAACGAACTTCAAATACCAATTTTGAAACAATTACGGTGAATAATGTCGCTAAAATCATTAAAATACCGAATATAGGGAGGTACCGTTATATGGGGGCTATACGAAGACATGGACCTGCACAGACAATTTTCTGTCTTAGGGTGTAGTTCCATTTTGAACTTCAAATACCAAATTTTAAATTATTTCCGGGAAAAATGTCGCTAAAATCATCAAAATACCGAATATCGGGAGGTTATATGGGGGCTATATGAAAACGTGGACACACATGGCCCATTTACGAACTTAACCTGCCTACTTTAAAAATAAACATGTGTGCAAAATTTTAGCCATCTATCTCAATTCATTCGAAAGATAGCGTGATTGCAACAGACAGACGGACAGACAGACAGACAGACGGACAGACAGACAGACGGACATCGCTAAATCGACTTAGAATTTTACGCTGATCAAGAATATATATACTTTGTTGGGTCTGATATGAGTATTTCGAGGAGTTACAAACGGAATGACAAAGTTAGTATGGTGGAGGGTATAAAAATGACCGAAGAAGCGTTATGGGGTTAATTTCAACAAGTAAAAAAGCAGTAAGTTCGGCCGGGCCGAACTTTGAATACCCTCCACCATTTGGAACGAATTAGAAAATTTTCAAAAAAAATAAAATTCATTAAAAATTCTTTTCAAATTTTTAAAATATCTAATATAGGAAGGTGCCGATATACGATATTGTGGACCTATAAAGACAAATCTATGTCTGCGTGTAAAGTACTCACAAGGAACTCCTTGTGTGGATTTTCAAAATACCGAATATCGCGGGGTATCGTTATATGGGAGCTATACGTTATCGTTAACCGATATGAAGAATTCTCTGTCGGGGGGTAAAGTGCTCCCAAAGAACCCCTTGTGTACAAAGAACCCCTTGTGACCATTCCGTTGAAAAATATGGCTAAAAACATCAAAATACCGAATATCGGGGGTACCGTTATATGAGGGCAATACGATATCGTGGACCTATATAAATAATTCTCTGCCGAGGTATAAAGTACCCACAAGGAACTCCTTGTGTGGATTTTCAGACAATTCCGATGAAAAATGTGGGTAAAATCATAAAAATACCGAATATTGGGGGGTATCGTTATATGGGGGATATACGATATCGTGGACCTGTATAAACAATTCTCTCTCAGGGGGTGAAGTACTCACAAGGGACTCCTTTTGTGGAATTTCAGACAATTCCATTGAAAAATGTGGCTAAAATCATCAAAATACCGAATACCATGGGGGTACCGTTATATGGGGGATATACGATATCGTGGACCGATATAGCCCATCTTCGAACTTGACCTGCCTGCAGACAAAAGAGAGATCTGTGCAAAATTTTAGCTTCCTATCTTAATTCGTTTAGACTGTAGCGTGATTACAACAGGCGGACAGACGGTCGGACAGGGCTAAATCGTCTTAGAATTTTACGCTGATCAAGAATACATATACTTTGTTGGGTCTAAAATGATTATTTCGATGAGTTACAAACGGAACGAACATAATATACCCTCCATACTTTTTTTGGTGGAGGGTATAAAAAGTGGACCTGCTTCATTCATATGACAATAAATTGTCGAATGAGAACACAAAATGCAAAATACATTGGGACTGCAATCAGTCAAATACCGACTATAAAGAACGCAAAATAGAAATTCTACCTAAACATTCAAGATACCTTTAATCGCTTTGGCAGGTCATGATATGGGTCATAACCCCTGATAACGGAACAACCCGATTTCAAGTATATTCTACATTTTAACCATATTTTTCGTACTAATTTTAGCTTATGTTGATATTTTAAGAAGAAACCATATTTGCAAAAAATTATCACGTTTTTGTATCACCATCATATGATTTAAGGTATTTTCGGGGTCTTGGCCACTTTTTTCATTTTTTGGCCCTTATTTGACATCTTTGTTTCTAAGGGGGAAGAAAACTTCTTCTTATAAAATTTTTATTTTTCGGAAAAGTGCGCATCTTAGTCTAGAGGCTACCTGGGGGTAGAAAATCATCTTACAGATAATTATCCTCATAGGAATTTATTTAAGTATAGTCCCCACATTAGTATACCCCCAAGTCCAGTTTCCCAACCAATGTGTGGTTAGAAAAGAAAATTTGGTATTCTATTGAATTTGTAACCCCCAATAGAATATTGGTTGGGAACGTAGATTTGGGATGTACGTCTATATGAAATAAACTCCGAAATGTCAATCTGGGACTCATTTAGTCGGAAATTGTGGCAGAAACATGAAAAAAATACGAAATTATAAAGTAACTTTATTGGATCTCCGCCGCACAATTTAAATGACAAACAATTAATGCCCATCTTACTGTAATCGGAGCAAAAGAGTAATTTTTTTGGCTATTCTGACAACGTTCTGCCTTCAAGTATGAGGTAACAAAACTGAATACCACGCAGTACGGGATTTTAAACGTTGGAAATACAAATTTCAAATTATAGCTCATTTGAATGCTTTTTACAATTTTAAAAAATTGAGCTGAATTTTCACATGGGGCTATTATAAATGTTCTTTATCATATAGGTATTTAACACTCAAATTAAAGCCTATAGCTGAAAAATAAGATCAGGCTATTCAAAATATCTAAAACCGACGGTAATTATAATTTTTGCCATTAATATTAATTTATATTTAGTGATGGAGTCATTACTCATAATCAAGTCATTACTTATAATCAAAATTGGAGTAATTATAATGATTTATCTAAAATCCTTATATTTCCCAAATAAACAAGATATTGGTTTAAAAATTATTACACGAGATACTGTTGACCTTCCCTCTAACCTTAAGTATTTGTTTGGGGGCTGAGGAACTGACCACGCATACTTTTTAATCTATCTATACATCTATATATATAAATGAAAGTTGTGTTAGTTACTACGCTTATAACTTAAGAACCGCTGAACTGATTTTAATGATTCATACAAATTCGGAATTGTCTCCTATCCGAAAAGGATAATATACAAAAAAAATCACGTAAAAATGTGATATATTAACATTTTCATTTTGACTTTTGAAATGTACAATAGTAATGTTTTTTTTTGCATGATTTTTTTCCATTTTGACTTACTTTTGTCTAATGTACATTTGTAGTGTTTTTTATATTTTATTTTTGAATTCGAATATTAATATCAATTTATTTAATTGACTTGATTTCTTGAGAACTGAAATTGATGACGGGTTACATGGAAGTGTAGTACCGAATTATGTGGTGGCGAAACGGAATAAATGATATCGAAATAATTTAACGCGGTCACACCAAAGTTAGAAGATAATAACCTTTTCAAAATCGCTAAAAAAAATTACGAAAAAAGAGATCTCATTACAAAAATTCTCAAAACGGGAAAATATCGAAAAAAATGTCCAATGGAATTGAATTTTAAAATAAAAGTACATTCTATTGACAAACTTTGTAAGGATCTTTAAACAGTTGCTGTAAAAAATCAGCGAACAAGTTGAAGATTTTTTCAATTTGTTATTATTCTTTTGTCATTTTTTTTTTTCAATTTGTATTATCATATTGAATTCAGTGGATTTTTTGTGAACGAAATAAAGAATAATTTTTCACTATATACAATTTTTCACCAAAAAATGAAATAAGTGCGAAATACGATTGTAACTAACATCTACCTTTCAACTCCAAGGCCTACATCGTGCTTCAGCTGGAAGATGCGCAGACATTTAAACAAACAAAAATGACCGAAAAAGACTAATGGGGCTCATTTCAAAGCGTGGACCTACTTCTTTCATGTGACAATAATCCGTCCAATGAGAGCTCAAAATGCAAAAATTTTTGGGACTACAATCAGTAAAGTACCAAATATAAAGGGTGCAAAATAGTAGAGCGAATGGGACTTTTAGTAAGAAAAGGATTTCTATCCTTCCAAAAATTCTTCCCGAACATTTAAGATACCTTAAATCGCTTTTGTATGACCTGCAATATGATATATGATATCGATCATAAATAACCATTGTATGATTTAAGCTATTTTTGAAGTCTTCGTCATTTTCTTCTATTTTTGGCCAAATATCTTTGTTTCTAAGGGAGTAGAAAATTCTCGGAGTAGGGCCCATATTGATCTTGACCATTAAAAAATTGTATTTATGCTACCCTGGCGTAAGGAACCATCGTACAGATAATTGCCACATAGAAATTTATTCATGTAAAGTCCCCACATTGGAGTATCCCAAGTCCACTTTCACATCTAATGTGTGGTCAGAAAAGAAAATTTTGTATTCTATTGAATTTGTAACCCCCAAGAGAATTTTGGTTGGGAACGTAGATATAGATGTACATCCCAAATCAAATAAATTGTGAAAAACAAGAACAAATTATAAATATAAGAAAGTAGCACGGGACCGAATATTTGTTGAATCGTCATTGAATTATACTATGATGAAAAATATGGACTTTATGGCGTCTCCAATTTACAATTTAAATGACAAATAAAATTAGTTCCCATCTTACGGTAATTGGAGTAAAATAGTAATTATATTTGATTATCCTGAAATCAGTCTGCCCTCAATTATGAGATGGATAAAATTATTTTTACTTATTTAAATCACGTGAATTTTTTTCAGTTTGACATGCTATGTTGTTCTGCTATATTTTCGATTTGGCCTCTATTTGTCATCTTGGATTATAAGGGGTGAAGAAAGTTTTCAATGTAGGTCGATGTTTCGCAGTAGTGCCCATATGAAGGTACTTCCTGATTTTACCTTATTTCAAAGGATTTGGCTAAAAATGTGTATTTGGGGGGGTGAAAATCGTACACAAAAATTTCAACATATCTACAAATTTTAGAATTTTCTCCATGTAATAGTATCCCCACAAGTCCACCTTTTGGCGGACTTATGAGAACTCTAATGCACAATCTGAGGTGTTAATGGGTTTAAAAAAGTAATTAACTTTGGCTATTCTTAAATCATTCAGCCCTCAATTATGAGGTGTACAAAATACAGTAAATTCCAAATTACTGCTCATTTGACTAAAAACTAAAAATTAATCGACCAGTACATGAACACTTATAACAGTCATATCTTTGAATAATTATGCTTTGACAAATATGCATAATAGACTAAAACTACGGGCCGGCAACGCGGACAGGGTCAGCTAGTATATATATATATATATATATATATATACTAGCTGGCCCGGTCCGCGTTGCCGGCCCCTACTTTTAGTTTTTAATGCATATTTTTTAAGGCATTATAGAACACTGATCTGAATGATTTCAAAATAGTCAAAGATAATTGGTCTTTTACACCCATTACCTTAAGATAGGAATTAATTTATTTTTGTCATTTAAATTGTGTGTTGGAAAACCCATAAAGTCCATATTTTTCTTCATAGTATAATTCAATAACGATCCAAAAAATAATATTCGTGATTTTTTCATGTTTCTGCCACAATTTGATATTTCGGAGATCAAAGCATGTAGACGTACATCCCACATCTACGTTCCCAGCCAATATTCTCTTGAGAGTTAAAAATTCAATAGTATACCAAATTTTTTTTTCTGACCAAACATTGGTTAGGAAGGTGGATTTGCGGGTACACTAATGTGGGAACTATACTCAAATAAATGCCTATGTGGACAATTATCTTTAAGACGATTCTCTATCCCAGAGTAGCCTAAATACAATTTTTTAGCCAAATCTATTGATGAATGTGATCAAGACCAAGATGGACTCTACTCCAAAAGTCAAAATATTATGAGAAGAGGTTTTTTACACCCGTAGAAACAAAGATGCCAAATAAAGGCCTGAAAAATGAAAGAAAAATGTCGAAAACCCCGAATATAGCTTAAATTATATAATGGTTATACCAAAACGTGATCATTTTTTGCGAGGATGGTTTCTTCTCAAATTACCAACTTTTGCTAAAATGCGTATGAGTAAAATATGGTTAAAATGTAAACTATACTTGAAAAAGGAGTGTACCCTTATCCGGGGGTCATATATCGTGACCTGCAAAAGCGATTTAAGATATCTTGAAAGTTTTTTTTTTTTCCTAAATGTCCAATTCGCTCTACCATTTTGCACCATTTTGCTCCAATGAATTGCATTTTGAGTTCTCATTGGGCGGATTATTGTAATATGAAAGAAATAGGTTCACATATAAGGGTTATACCAAAGCATGGTCCTATTCTTATAATTATTTGAAAAAATATGTTGTTCTTCTTAAAATTTCAAATTACCAACATTTAATATACATCTGATATATATTTTGAACAACTGATTATTCATGAAACCCCTAGGAAAAATTTAAAACTCTATGGTAACTTTTGCGAAGTATAGAGCAAAATATTTGAGGCCCTTTGTGTTTGGTTAAACTATATAAAATGGACCCTAAAAACGTTTGATCCCCCCTTTTTGGATTGTTATGTACCAACCAAACTGACTACTGATGATAGCGCATAGTCACCGTATAACGTTTCATGGGAGTTAAGGTAACTTTTAAGGTTTCGGAAGAATTTTCCGAGGAAATGTATCCTTTTCTTTCCAAATTTTCAATTTGCTCCACTATTTTATATAGTTCGCATATAACAGTGCTCTTCATATTCGGTATTTCACTGGTTGCAGTCCCAATGAATTTTGCATTTTAAGTTCTCATTGGATGGATTATTTCCATATCTAGTCAATTTCCATTGAATTTTTTTTTCGATTTTTCCCGATTTGAGAATTTTTGCCATGAGATCTCTTTTATCGTGTTTTTTAGCGATTTTGAAAAAGTAATTATCTTTTAACATTGGTCTAACCGCGTTAAGTTATTTCGATATCATTTGACTGACTTCCATGCAACCCGCCATCAATTTCAGTTCTCAAGAAATCAAGTCAATTAAATAAATTGGTATTAATATTCGAATTAAAAAAATATAAAAAAAAACACTACAAATGTACATTAGAAAAAAGTAAGTCAAAATGAAAAAAAAATCATGCAAAATAAAACATTACTATTGTACATTTCAAAAGTCAAAATGAAAATGTTAATATATCACATTTTTACGCGATTTTTTTTAATATTATCCTTTTCGGAAAAGAGACAATTCCGAATTTGTATGAATCGTTAAAATCGGATCAGCGGATCTTGAGTTATAAGCGTAGTAACTAACACAACTTACATTTATATATATAGATATATATATATATATATATATATATATATATATATATATATATATATATATATATATATATATATATATATATATATATATGTATATATATATATATATATACTAGCTGGCCCGGTCCGCGTTGCCGGCCCATAGTTTTTCTCTATTATGCTGTATGTCTGTTTGTTTAAATTACGATACAACCCTCATTATTTGACGTAGAGCGTCAAAATTTTGCAGAACAATTTGTATTGCGTATAGGATGGTTGGTATTGAAAATGATCTATCGGTCCACGATTTGGTATAGTCCCCATGTAACGGTACCTCTCGAAATTCGGTATTTTGTTGTTTTTGCCACATTTCTCCTCGGATGTGTCTAACACATATAACGATACCTACCGATATTGGGTATGTTGATAATCCTAATCACATTTACTCACATAATTATTTCAAATTTGGTAATTTAAAAGGTTTGATAGATAACAATCCTTGAAGTATAAAATTGTCCACAGAGGTTCCCGTTTTGGTATGGCCCCATATAACGGCCTCATTCACTTTATGGTTTGCTGATAACTTTAACTGCATTGTCCAAACAGTCTTACTGGTATATGAAGTTTAAAGTGAAACACGCTTGAATTCAGATACTTTTATATAAAAATGTTTTCTTTACCCTAAGCTGGATGATATTAAAAGTTCTGCCCGGCCGAACTTAATTTTTTATATCCTCCATATTAACTTTGTCATTTCGTTTGTAACATCCTTAAATTTAGCAGAGCAATTTGTATTGTGTCTAGGATGGTTGGTATAGAAAATATCGGTCCACGTTTTGGTATAGTCCCCTCCCGATATTCGGTATTTTGATGATTTACGCCACTTTTTTTCACGGATTTGACTGAAAATTGGTATTTGTAGGTCATAATGGGTCCCAGTTCGTGTGGACAGAAATTGCATGTATAGGTCCACGCTTTGGAATAGCTCCCATATAACGGTACCTCCCAATATTCGGTATTTTGATGTCACATTTTTTCACGAATCTCTCTGAAAATTGGTAGTTGTAGGTCATAATTGGTCCCAGTTCGTGTGGCGAATCATTGTAATTATAGGTCCACGTTTTGGTAAAGTCCCCATATAACGGTACCTCCCGAAATTCGGTATTTTGCCTATTTTTGCCAATTTTTTCACGGATTTCGCTGAAAATTGGTATTTGTAGGTCATAATGGGTTCTAATTCCTTTGGCGAAACACCTTATGTATAGGTCCACGTTTTTGTATAGCCTCATATAGTCGTATTTCCCGATATTCGGTATTTTGATGATTTTTGGCACATTTTCCCACGAATATGTCTAAAAATTGGTATATGTAAGTCATGATGGGCTCTAATGTTTCCTTTACACTAAGTTGGATGGTATTAAATTTTGGCCCGGCCGAAATTAATGTTTTTTACTTGTTTTATTTGTTTTTAAAGTAATATGGGAATTTATTGTTTTGTTATTGAAATTGCGCGTTGGAGACCCCATAATGTCCATATCTTTTATCATAGTATAATTCAAAGACGATTAAACCAATGTCCGGTTCTTTAAATCATATGATGGTGTAAATTAGAATAGAGTCCAATCTCCCTCTTCGATTGTCAACTCTATCTATCCCTTTTTCTGTGAGACCGCTTCGTTAGGGTGCTATTTCAATTCTGTTTTTATTTAAAACTAGCTGGCCCAGTCCGCGTTGCCGGCCCGTAGTTTTTGTATATTATGCATATTTGTCAAAGCATAATTATTCACAGATATGACTAATATAAGTGTTCGCGTACTGGTCGATTAAAAGTATTTTAAAATACCTGTACCTATATTTAAGCCGTGGGCTTCAATATTTAAACCGTGGGCTTCAAAGGTGTGGATGTGCTATACAAATCTATTAAAAAGTATATATTAATGTTATCCCCATGTAAGGGATCAAACAAATTTTTAGTATGGTAAAAATCGTAGCAACATTTTCCAGTCAAATGAGCAGTAATTTGGAATTTGCTGTATTTTGTACACCTTATAATTGAGGGCTGAATGAATTAGGAATGGCCAAAGTTAATTACTTTTTTAAAGTCATTAGCACCTCAGATTGTCCATTAGAGTTCTTATAAGTCCCCCTAATCATGTCGGTCTGTTTGTCCGCCAAAAGGTGGACTTGAGGGGGTACTATTATATGGAAAAAATTCTAAAATTTGTAGATATGTTGAAATTTTTATGTAAGATTTTCACCCCCCAAATATACATTTTTAGCCAAATCCTTTGTAATATGGTAAAATCAGGAGGTACCTACTCCGAGACATCAACCTACATTGAAAGCATTCTTCTACCCCTTATAATCCAATATGACAAATAGAAACCAAATCAAAAATATAGCAGAACAACATAGCATGTCAAACTGAAAAAAATTTCGTGTGATTTAAATGAGTAAAAATAGTCTTGTCCACAATATTTTTCATCATAGTATAATTCAATGACGATTCAACAATTATTCGGTCCCGTGCTATTTTCATATATTTGTAATTTGTTCATGTGTTCACAATTTATTTCATATAGATGTATATCCCAAATCTACGTTTCCAACCAATATTCTGTTGAGAGTTACAAATTTAATGGAATACAAATTTTTCTTTTCTGACCACACATTATATGTGAAAGTGGACTTGGCGATACTCCAATGTGGGGACTTTACTTAAATTCCTATGTGGCAATTATCTGTATAATGGTTCCCTAACCCCTTAGAAACAAAGATGCCAAATAAGGGCCAAACAATGAAAAAAGTGGCCAAGACCCCAAAAATAGCTTAAATCATATGATGGTTATATAAATATGAAATCGGGATGTACCCTTATCGTGAGTTATGATCGATATCATGACCTACAAAAGTGATTTAAGGTATCTGGAATATTCGGGAAGAATTTTTGCAAAGATAGAAATCCTTTTCTTACTAAAAGTCACATTCGCTCTACTATTTTGCACCCTTTATATTTAGTATTTTACTGATTGTACTCCCAAAAAGAATTGCATTTTGAGCTCTCATTGGATGGATTATTGTCACATGAAAGAAGTAGGTCCACGCTTTGAAATGAGCCCCATTAGTCTTTTTCGGTCATTTTTGTTTGCTTAAATGTGTGCGCATCTTCCGGCTGAACCACGATGTAGGCCCTGGAGTTGAAAGGTAGATGTCAGTTAACATCCTATTTCGCACTTATTTCATTTTTTGGTGAAAAATTGTATATAGTGAAAAACTATTCTTTATTTTGTTCACAAAAAATCCACTGAATTCAATATGATAATACAAATTGAACAAAAAAAATTAGAAAAGAAGAATAACAAACTGATAAAATCTTCAACTTGTTCGCTGATTTTTTACAGCAACTGTTTAAAGATCCTAACAAAGTTTGTCAATAGAATGTACTGTTATTTTAAAATGAAAATTGTTTTCGATATTTTCCCGATTTGAGAATTTTTGCAATGAGATCTCTTTTTCGTGATTTTTTAGCGATTTTGAAAAAGTAATTTTCTTTTAACTTTGGTGTGATCGCGTTAAATTATTTCAATATCATCTATTCCGTTTCGCCACCACATGTAACCCTCCATCAAATTAGTTCTCAAGAAATCAAGTCAAATAAATTGGTATTAATATTCAAATTCAAAAAAAAAAAAAAAAAAAAAAATATACATACATAAAAAACACTACAAATGTACATTAGAAAAAAGTAAGTCAAAATGAAAAAAAATCATGCAAAATAAAACATTACGATTGTACATTTGAAAAGTCAAAATGAAAATGTTAATATATCACATTTTTACGCGATTTTTTTGGATATTATTCTTTTCGGAGAGGAGACAACTCCGAATTTGTGTGAATCGTTAAAATTAGTCCAGCGGTTCTTAAGTTATAAGCGTAGTAACTAACACAACTTACTTTTATATATATAGATATTTGTTCCTTACGTACTACTGAAACTAATCTAACTTAACCTAGTCGCAGCCACACGATTGTTCTTATCTATTCTAATATTGAATGGAGAACATTGCAGGGCTGCTTGTCATTTCATTCTAGTGGTCTTGTGCATCTACTGAGCGCATCGATATCTGTGCGTGTGGGTCATAACCTTTATTATCTGACACATTATCGTATGCGTCAGCGCACAAGATCACCGAATTGTTCACATGTGGTATTTTATGGCGGCTGGGAAATATGTAATTTTTGAATATTGATTGTTTATTGCTAGTTTTTCCCAGCGCCTCAACCGCACTCAAAAGTATGTACAAAGTATTTTGTACAGATGGTTACACAAAATGTGATCAGTTTTTGCAAGAATGGTTTCTTCCCAAATTACCAACATTTGTCGAAATTAGTATGAAAATATGATTAAAATGTAAGATATACTTGAAATCGGGTTGTACCCTTATCCGGGGTTATGACCCATATCATGATTATGGCATATTTTACATATTTTACGCATTTTTTTTTTGCTGAGATTCCATTCCGAAATTGTATTAATTGTGAAAATCCGTCAACACGTTCTTGAGTTATAAACATAGTAACTAATAAAAAATTAAAAAAAAAATCTTCAACTTGTTCGCTGTTTTTTTACGGCGAAGGTTTAAAGGTCTTTACGAAGTTTGGTCTCTACTATTATTTTAAATTTGATTTCAGTGAAAAAATGTTCTGTATTTTTCCCGATTTTAGAGTTTTTGCAATGCAATAGGTTCTTTTTTTTTTGAATTTTTTAGCAATTTTGAAAAAGTAATTATCTTTTAACTATGGTTTGAACACGTTAAATTATTTTGACATCATCTATTCAGGTCCACCACTCCATAATTGTCGTCGCTTTGTACTACCAAAAAAGACTACACATCATATTAGAATTAAAAAAAAAACAATTTAAAAAGCAGTAAGGCCGGGTCGAACTTTTAATACCCTCCACCATTTGCAACGAATTTGGAAATTTTCAAAAAATTAAATCCTTTAAAAATTCTGTTAAATTTTTAAAAATACCGAATATAGCCGTTATATTGGGGTCTATATGACGTGGACATACATAGGCATTGTTTGTCATAAGCCATTACCATATTCAAATTCGAAACTTGAAATAAACGGTGAATAATGTAGCTAAAATCATCAAAATATCGTATATAAGGAGGTGCCGTTAAATTGGAGATGTGCGAAGACCTGGACCAGCTTAGACAATTTTCTGTCACAGGCTGTAGCATCCATTACGAACTTCAAATACCACATCTCAAACAATTTCGGTGGGTATTGTACCTAAGATCGTCAAAATACCGAATATAGGGAGGTACTGATATATGGGGCCTATACGAAAACCTGGACCCGCACAGACATTTTCTGTCACAGACTGTAGTTCCCATAACGAACTTCAAATACCAATTTTGAAACAATTCCGGTGAATAATGTCGCTAAAATCATCAAAATATCGAATATAGGGAGGTACCGTTATATGGGGGCTATACGAAGACATGGACCTGCACAGACAATTTTCTGTCTTAGGGTGTAGTATCCATTTTGAACTTCAAATACCAAATTTTAAATTATTTCCGGGAAAAATGTCGCTAAAATCATCAAAATATTGAATATCGGGAGGTACCGTTATATGGGGGCTATACGAAGACATGGACTTGCACAGACAATTTTCTATCTGCGAAACATCGACCTACATTGAAAACTTTCTTCACCCCTTATAATCCAAGATGACAAATAGAGGCCAAATCGAAAATATAGCAGAACAACATAGCATGTCAAACTGAAAAAAATTCACGTGATTTAAATAAGTAAAAATAATTTTATCCATCTCATAATTGAGGGCAGACTGATTTCAGGATAATCAAATATAATTACTATTTTACTCCAATTACCGTAAGATGGGAACTAATTTTATTTGTCATTTAAATTGTAAATTGGAGACGCCATAAAGTCCATATTTTTCATCATAGTATAATTCAATGACGATTCAACAAATATTCGGTCCCGTGCTACTTTCTTATATTTATAATTTGTTCTTGTTTTTCACAATTTATTTGATTTGGGATGTACATCTATATCTACGTTCCCAACCAAAATTCTCTTGGGGGTTACAAATTCAATAGAATACAAAATTTTCTTTTCTGACCACACATTAGATGTGAAAGTGGACTTGGGATACTCCAATGTGGGGACTTTACATGAATAAATTTCTATGTGGCAATTATCTGTACGATGGTTCCTTACGCCAGGGTAGCATAAATACAATTTTTTAATGGTCAAGATCAATATGGGCCCTACTCCGAGAATTTTCTACTCCCTTAGAAACAAAGATATTTGGCCAAAAATAGAAGAAAATGACGAAGACTTCAAAAATAGCTTAAATCATACAACGGTTATTTATGATCGATATCATATATCATATTGCAGGTCATGAAAAAGCGATTTAAGGTATCTTAAATGTTCGGGAAGAATTTTTGGAAGGATAGAAATCCTTTTCTTACTAAAAGTCCCATTCGCTCTACTATTTTGCACCCTTTATATTTGGTACTTTACTGATTGTAGTCCCAAAAATTTTTGCATTTTGAGCTCTCATTGGACGGATTATTGTCACATGAAAGAAGTAGGTCCACGCTTTGAAATGAGCCCCATTAGTCTTTTTCGGTCATTTTTGTTTGTTTAAATGTCTGCGCATCTTCCAGCTGAAGCACGATGTAGGCCTTGGAGTTGAAAGGTAGATGTTAGTTACAATCGTATTTCGCACTTATTTCATTTTTTGGTGAAAAATTGTATATAGTGAAAAATTATTCTTTATTTCGTTCACAAAAAATCCACTGAATTCAATATGATAATACAAATTGAAAAAAAAATGACAAAAGAATAATAACAAATTGAAAAAATCTTCAACTTGTTCGCTGATTTTTTACAGCAACTGTTTAAAGATCCTTACAAAGTTTGTCAATAGAATGTACTTTTATTTTAAAATTCAATTCCATTGGACATTTTTTTCGACATTTTCCCGTTTTGAGAATTTTTGTAATGAGATCTCTTTTTTCGTAATTTTTTTTAGCGATTTTAAAAAGGTTATTATCTTCTAACCGCATTATCTGGTGTGACCGCGTTAAATTATTTCGATATCATCTATTCCGTTTCGCCACCACATAATTCGGTACTACACTTCCATGTAACCCGTCATCAATTTCAGTTCTCAAGAAATCAAGTCAATTAAATAAATTGATATTATGATATTCGAATTCAAAAAAACACTACAAATGTACATTAGAAAAAAGTAAGTCAAAATGGAAAAAAATCATGCAAAATAAGACATTACTATTGTACATTTCAAATGTCAAAATGAAAATGTTAATATATCACATTTTTACGTGATTTTTTTTGTATATTATCCTTTTCGGATAGGAGACAATTCCGAATTTGTATGAATCATTAAAATCAGTTCAGCGGTTCTTAAGTTATAAGCGTAGTAACTAACACAACTTTCATTTATATATATAGATTTATCTTAAACATTACAATGTATGTTTAACGTAAAGCCGTTTAATTTAAAAAGTTTTTTTACCCTTTTTTCTAGTTTTTGGTTTTTATACCCTCCACCATACATAGTACAGAGGGTATATTAAGTTCGTCATTCCGTTTGTAACTCATCGAAATAATAATTTTAAACCCAACATCAGCGTAAAATTCTAAGACGATTTAGCCCTGTCCGTCCGTCCGTCTTTTGTAATCACGCTACAGTCAAAACGAATAAAGATAGGAAAGAAAAATTTTGCACAGATCTGTTTTTTGTCTGCAGGCAGGTCAAGTTCGAGGATGGGCTATATCGGTCCACGATATCGTATAGCTTCCATATAACGGTACCCCCCCCCCCCCATATTCGGTATTTTGATGATTTTAGCCACACTTTTCAATGGAATTGTCTGAAATTATATACAAAGAGTTCCTCGTGAGTACTTTACCCCCTGAAGGGGTATCGTAAAGCCCCAATATAACGGTACCCTCAATATTCGGTATTTTAATGATTTTAGCCACATTTTTCTGAAATTCTACACAAGGAGTTATTTGTGAGTACTTTACCGCCTGGAAGAGAATTATATATATATATAGGTCCACGATATTGTATAGTCCCCATATAATGGTACCCCCCAAATATTCGGTATTTTGATGATATTAGACACATTTTTCAATGAAATTGTCTGAAAATCCATACAATCAGTTCTTTCTGAGTACTTTGAATGTGATTTATATATAGATCCACGATATCGTATAGCCCCCATATATCGGCACCATCCGATATTCGGTAGTTTAAAGATTTTAACAATTTTTTTTATGGATTTTGTTTTTTTTTTTGAAAATTTCCTAATTCGTTCCAAATGGTGGAGGGCATTCAAAGTTCGGCCTAGCCGAACTTACCGCTTTGTTGCTTGTTATCTTTTAAAGAATGCCCTCCGGTCCTTTGTTTCTTAGCCGCTTTAGGTTAGTTTGCGCATAAACGTTATTAGCTAGTTTTTTCATGGTCGTAAATTATTTGTCGATAATATTTAATTCATATATTACTGAATTCTAGTTTATAACATTTGTGGGTTATCGCTGATTTTCCAGCCAAATCTTTAAAACATATGAATTAAAGAGCGTTGAGCTACTCGAAAATGGATTTTTTTGAAAAGGTGCAAATTGGTGCAATCTTTTCTTTCAAGTATGATAGGACACTTTATAACCTTTCACCACACGTATATTGTTTAAAAAAAAAACCGATACATTCACCCACTACAAAATATACAACGTTAACAATACTTTTTAATTCTAATAATAAGCCTGATTTACATTCTTTTACACATGTTTTCCACTTATTATTCCCTACACCACACTGTGGTCGGGGTATTATGTCTTTGTGCATTTGTTTGTAACATAGAGAAGGAAACGAGTTAGACCCATAGTTCCTTTTAATGATCTGCATAGAATCACATTCTGAGTCGATTTATGCATGTCCGTCCGTCCATGTGTTTTTGTGAACAAAGTACAGGGCGTATTTATTGCCCGACCGAGATGATATTTTGCACAAATCGTTTGTTTGGGTCAAGGATGAACCTTGTTGGATTGGAGACAATCGTTCAAACTTTAGATATAGCTCCCATGTATGTCATTTATTGTGCAGCAAACGTGTAATATTAGGCCAAATTGGATGAAATTTGGCACATATAACCAAACCTGGAAACAAGTGTTTCAAATTTGGTTTCCAACAATGATTAATAAATTCCAAATAAAAAGGGTTGCAATCAGCGTTCGAAAATATAACCTAAGAGCACGTTTAGTCTAATGAATCCACTCGATTTCAAATGTCAATTCCATAGCGTATACGATACGTAAATCGTATTCATAAATCCAGTGGATATTATTTGACATATACGCTATTGAATTTGCATTTGAGATTGAGTGGATTTCGTAAATCTATATGTACATTGATGTTGCTGTAGCGTGCCACACACTGTTTTTTAGTTCCGTTACATGTCAAGCAACAAAATTGTAGGTGATGCAATAAAAAATAACGAAGCATTCGTATGTAACGTAAATCTGAAATTTGTATATTTTATTTTCACTTGTGTATGAAAGATGTTGCTGGACAATTCCTGTAGGAAAAGTAATCAGACACACCTATTGTTTATTCAACCATGCAATCAAGTTGGGACAGTTTCTGTTGACTTGTAAAATATTTGAATTGGAAGAATATTGTGATAGTGCAACCGAAAAAGTTGCAAGTTTGTTTATTAAATACGTTTGATCTGTATCTTTATTAAAAATAATGGTTTTGATTTTTTTTAGAAATAAGTTTCTGAAGTCTAATGTAGCAAGAAAAAAAATTAAATTTTTCTGTTTTTATACCCTACAACACTATGTGTTGGGGGTATTATAAGTTTGATTGGGCCAAAAATTATGTAACACTTCGAAATATTGGTTTCCCACATATGAAACTATATATGGATCTTCCTATCTCGTCGAGCTGAGTCGATCTAGCTATGTATGTCCGTCTGTCCATGTTAATTTGTAATCACTCTACAGGTCGCAATTATGGCCTGATCTTATGAAATTTAGAATGGGGGTGGGGCTACGTCCAGAATAGAACCCCATTGCTTATGGAGATGATCGCATAATATTTAGGGGTTGAAATGGACTAAAAACTGAAAATTTTCCGGATTTTGCAGTTGCTCTACAGGTCGCAATTATGGACCAATCGAAGCGGGAGTTATCATGTGGCTAGAGCTTAGGGCTTGGCTGAAACCTTCCAATTTTGATGGTCATCGGTAATATTTAGTGGGTGAAAAAGAGCATAAAATTTGTGTTATATAACAGTAAAATTTTCCATTAAACCGCGAATATTTTTAATCCGGGCGAAATCACAAATAGACGAACAGGTCAATGCTGACCGTTACGTAGATGCCGGTAGTAAATATATCAGACATATGTATATATACAATGTATATATACGAAGGAAGGGGATGTTAATAAGAATGCTTATATCTCAAGAATGGCTGGACCGATTTTGACAAATTTTGTCAATTTATGCCTTCTTGGCATAAAAGTATAAAATCTTAAAAGATCGCATTAAAAGATGTCAATAATGATGTAACTATTGGTTTTGTAGTATTTTGTGAAATTTTTTTTTATTTTTTCATATTTTTTATCGCATGCGACTTTTTCAATTTGACTTATAATATTTAAATGTATATTTTGAAACATTTTTTCACCTTACAACACAGGTTGGGGTTATTATTTACAGATTGCAATTATCGTCCGATCCTCAAGAACATTTTTACAAGGGTAGGGTTTGGCTCTGAAGGGCAAGGCCTATATTTTTCAAAGATGTCCGCAATATATTTAGGGGTTAAAATGGACCAACAACTAAACATGTTACTGATTTTGCAGCCGTTATAAAGGTAACCAAAATAGAAACCAAAGGACGCGAAATCTCGCATGAAATTAGAGTTTTAAAATCGAAATCTTCCAAAATGGATTTGGACATAAGGGGGCTTCTACAAATTGTAGTTTTGTAGGGTATCACATGGTCGGCCCCGCATGGCTATAGCCTTTGCTTACTTGTTTCAATATAATTTCTACGCAATTCTTTTATGGACATTGTTTTTAGTTATGAAATGCTTGGTAAAATTACAATCATGATTTCGCTCACATTTCGATCATTTGTTATTTAATCAAATCAAATAATTCCTTAACTAGGACGAATGAAACCGATCACACTCATCTTAGATGATCGTCCCCTTATGAACAATTCAACAAATCACTCATGTGAGCTGTTTGACTGCGAACACAAAACCTCGATCAATTCATGTTTGATACCCTATACCAATTTGTATATTTAGTAGAGCTTCACTTAAAAAATTAAAGTTTTTGCGGGGAATTTGTAAGAATTAAATCATATAGTTAAAATATAAAGTCCAAAGGACTAAATTTGCGAGGCATTTGTGTCTTTTCAATTCGGGCTTGAATTACGCATTTGGTGCACAATTAACTTGGAATCAGATAGAGATCCCAATCTGAAACGAGCTCGATAAAATTTGGCAAAGGTATTTCTGAGCTGATTTTGATATATTTCCCTGAATATCGTTAGTACGGCTGTGGAGAACAAATATAACAAATCGGATGAACAATATATATGGGAGCTACAACTATATCTGAACCGATTTTCATCAAATTTGACATACCTATTTGGTCGTGTGTGCAAAATTCAATTTTATTTGGGCTGATGTTACACGTTTGGTACATAATATAAGACAAATAGGACGAAGGTATATATGGGAGCTATATCTAAATTTTGACCGATTATCTCCAATTTAAATAGGGCTCGACTTCGGGTCAAGGACATAATACCCTGACCACCTTGTAGTGGAGGGTATAAAAAAGAGGAAAAGAGGAGAAAAATAAGTAAAATATTACACATAAAAACCGCTTACGTTTTAATCAATCAACTTCTGTAGTTGCAATACCGTTTTGCTATATGGACTACCTCTACCTCTTAAACTATGCCATAATGGAGAAGAATTTAATTTTTTTATTGTTCAATAATTATAAGGTAACATAACATTGACGCTTTGGTAATCGAAAAAAAAATACGTTGTATACTTGACAGAACGGCGACGATACGGACACTTTTTTCGCGATAATGAAAAAGCGACGCCGCAATTGTTAATACATAGAAGTAGAGACAAAATTTTGACACCAGGGAGATTTACCTCTGTTCTTACGATATCATAGCATATGTTATAAGCATACCATAAATGTAGTTTTCAATTAATTGAAAACGTCAATGGAATACAATCTTGAGCCCAAATTTTCGGTATACACAAAATTTTATTCGTAAATTCCTCTGTAAATATATTTATACCCTCCACCTTGGAAAGGAGGGTATATTAACTTTGTCATTCCGTTTGTAACATTCCTAAATATTCGTCGTAGACCCCATAATTTATATATATTCATAATCAGCATAAAATTCTAAGTCGATTTAACGATGTGCGTCTGTCTGCCTGTCTGTTGAAATCACGATTATTTGACGTAGAGCGTCAAAATTTAGCAGAATAATTTGTCTTGTGTCTAGGATGGTTGGTATTGAAAATAAAATATATCGGCCCCCATATAACGGTACCTCCCGATATTCGGTATTTTGATGATTTATGCCACACTTTTTCATGGATTTTTCTAAAATTTGGTATTTGTTGGTCGTAATGGGTTCTATCTCCGGTGGCGAAACATTGCATGTATAGGTGCACGTTTTGATATAGCCCCATATAACGGTACCTCCCGGTATTCGGTATTTTGATAATTTTTGTCACATTTTTTCACGGATTTGTCTGAGAATTGGCATTTGTAGGTCATAATGGGTCCTAGTTCGTGTAGCGAAACATTGCATGTATGGGTCCATGATTTGGTATAGCCCATATAACGGTATCTCCCGATATTCGGTATTTTTATGGTTTTTGTCACATTTTTCACGGATTTGTCTAAAAATTGGAATTAGTTGGTCATAATAGGTGTTAGCTCCGTTGGCGAAACATTGTATGCATAGGTCCACGTTTTAGTATAGCCCCCATATTACGGTACCTCCCGATATACGGTATTTTGATGATTTTTGTCGCATTTTCCCACGAATATGTCTAAAAATTGGTATTTGTGGTTCATAATTGGTTCTAATGTTTTGTTTACCCTACGGTATTATTAATTTCTTTTTACTAGTTTTATGCTAACATGTTACTGGTGTGAGCAGCGCCCCCATATATTTTGCACATTAACTGTTTTTGAAGAAACTAGCCGATGATTTAAGCCAGCTAACATAGCGTTTTATGTATTCTCCCCTTAATAATTCTTCTATGGCTTTTTATTAATTAAAAATCCATCCATATGTTTCCTTTTTTTTCAAAATTATTCATTTGACAACATCTCATTGTCAAAATTATAATTATAAATCCAAGGTATACCCAGAAATCAGAGATTTTTATTCATAGAAATTTAACAAGGTAAATTGCAGAAAATGCAGAGATGGACCATGTTAAAATCATAAACCAAATAGAATTTAAATTTGAGCGAAAGTTAAGTTAATTTCGGTCAATTTTTTAATTTGTACTTATAGCCTGTTCACAGAACTTTTGTTTAAGGCAGACAAGCAATTGCTACCCAGACAATGAAGTTTTAATTTCAGTTCATTTACTTTTCAGTTTGGGATCAAAAGCTCATTTTACCTATTGCCTTTCTGTCAAAAATTGGTTTCTATTGGGCAAAGGAAACATTTTTATATAAAAGAAAAAAATCCGCGGGTAAATGTGACTAGGATTATCAAAATACAGAATATCGGTGGGTATCGTTATGTGTGCGCTATACGAAAACGTAGACCTATTCATACTATGTTCCGCCACAGGAGCTAGAACCCATTACGAAATACAAATACCAATTTTTGGACAAATCCGTGTAAAAATGTGACTAAAACCATCGAAATACCGAATATCGGGAGGTTCCGTTATACGTGAAATCGGACGAAGATATTTTTTGGTTGCTATATCTACATTTTGATCGGCTATCTCAAATTTTATCTCGATTGGGCAATAGATGCGACCTGTACTTGGTTTGAAGAAATACATGGACAGGCGGACGGACATGCATAAATCGACTTAGAAAGTGAATCTGTGCAGATCATCAAAAGGAACCATGGGTCTATCTCGCTTACAATCAAATGCACAAAGACATAATACCCTGAGCACAGTTTGGTGGAGGGAATAAAAATTAAAAGCATTTTATGGCCATTCCCTTTCAAATCGAAGTATGTCCTTCAGCAACTGCCCGTTTTATCATTCAAATGGGTTTCGGTTAAAGAAATTTGATCGAAATTGAATGTCTAGTTCAGTTACTTTAGCTAAGCTGAAATAATCTGTACCCAAATTTAAATTTTTTGTTACGCATATTTTCATTCATTTATTCCGCCAAAAGTTTTTGCATATCTTCGCATTTGATTTTTTTATTATTTATCACTACACTTTCTCAGTAGAGACACAGAATTTCAGTCGACTTCGGGTCAGCGAGTCGAGTGACTTGGAAAACCCGGGCATTAAAAAACAATTTTTGAATTTGACCATATACATGCATAATTTATTGTCACAAACAATACACAAATGTCCAATAGAATGCATTGAAAATGATAAATGCCACAGGGAATAAGAAGCGGGCTTTGCGATCTATCCACAGAGAGACTTCGTGTGGCGTCATTGTTGTCCAGGAGTGATTTTCAGTACGTTTGTTATCAGGATCCGAGAAATTGTCGTCCACACTTGACGTTATGGTTGCTATGGAATCCGACGAAGTGAACTTGTTGGGTGTTTCATCGCCCACGGTTATAATGATCGGCGAAGGTGTATCCACAGAAAGGAAACGATCGCAGGGTGGTCGCGCTTGCTGACGTTCGTTGTCGATCATTTTGTGGCGTTTCATGCGAGGTGTTAACGTAGATTTCAAAATGTATTTGCTTTTCACTTTTTTCACTTCGACACTATTCTTGCGCCGCCATATGGTGTTAACAAAGGCAAACTCTACCAGACTGCCGAATATGAAGAAGGTACAGCCCAAAAACCATACCTCGGAAACCTTAATGTAGCTGACTTTGGGCAAGTTGTTCTCCTGGGACGAGGCAAGCGTGATGAAAGATAGAAGAGTGGTGCAGCCGAGAGTAGTGCGAGCTGGTGTTTGGTCAGCTTGCAGCCAGAAAGATACCCAGGATATGGCAACAATCATTATCGAGGGCAAAAAGTAGTCCATGACATAGTAGCCCACCTCTCGTACCAGATGAACTGTGAAGCTTAGTGAGCTGTAATTGCCTGCAAATGCTCCGTGCCGCAAGTCATTCAAGTCGGCATTGATAATGGTTTCGTTTGTCCATGCATTTTCTAAGGCGTACTCGGTTAAGTGCATTTTGGGGTCAAAAGTTAGTGGAGCGTTGTCCTCCCAATACAGACGCAATTCAGTTGCGTTGTACATCCAGCTTTCCAGAACCGTGGGACAATACTGCTCATCGAAAGGGAACTTTTGCAGTTTCATCCAACAGTACAACGTGGCCTGAATACGCGACGATGTAATGACAGTACCGTCTGGATTGATCGATGTGAGTATATCTTTTTCACTGGTCCCCAGAACGCTTGAATCATGCTCGTTTGCAAGGAATATGTGTGGCACCCATATCAGCTCACGCAATTTGGATTCGCCCAGAATTGATTGTTTCCTATTCGGCGCATACTCATCAAAGGCCAAACGGGGATCCTTGTAACGCAGCTGCACCAGGCCATGCATCTTGAATTGTAAGTCGCTAGAGTCCAGATTCTGTAACACATAGATGTACACCCGAACGAACACATCCAATGGAGCATCGACAATGCTCCCATTTTCCATAACATTTGGTCGTTCCAGGCGGTCGTAGCGACAGGATGCTGTCAGACGATTAATCAGCTGGGTCTGTGTTAGTTGGGCAGCATCATCCAGCGAGGGACATGTTTCGTCGGCACTCCTTGTTACATTTAAATCCGTCAGAATCGAATACGTGCTCTCGTTTACTGGCACACTGTTGACTGTCCCCGAAAGTGATACGCGTAACTTTTCAATATTCTCCCTGCCGGGTATAGTAGAGTTGATTGTCGAGGCCAAAACACCCGTTACTGTGTTGACGTTAATTGAACCGACAGCAACCGTCCATCCGAGGAAACATATCAGAAGAATTATCACAATCGAATATTTATTCATAATTTTTGTTCGCTAAGACTAGACTACGATTTAACACTGAAGGTGTTGTTGGTTCTACCCGCTATGCGGTTGGCGATCGTTAAATATTTGACTGTTCATACGAGGCTGTGATTTTTCTTATTAACTGTCTGCGACCAACTGACAAACTAGCCAACCACGTCTATGGGTATACCTATCAGAACATAACCAATCCACACAGCTGGGTAGACAATGCTCTTCAAATAAAAGTGCTCGCAAAGGCACGCCATTTCGGTCGGTTGTTCTAGTTGTAAAGGGTGTTTTTTTTTAAGCTCGATAGAACATGAAATTGTAAAAAATAACACAAAAAATTAAATTTTAATCAAATTAATCAAAAAATCATTGATCATGATGCGGTAACGATCTCCATTGACCGTAACGCGAGCTCCGGCCTCATTTTTGAAGAAATAAGGTCCAATGATGCCACCAGCGTGAAAACCGCACCATACGGTACATTTTTCTGCTTGTAATGGAGTCTGTAGGGTCTCTTGTGGATTGGTCTCACTCCATATGCGGCAATTTTGCTTATTAACAAACCCGTTAAGCCAAAAATGCGCCTCAACGCTGAACACAATTTTGCGATAAAACCAAGGGTCATTTGCCAACTGCTCTAGAGCCTGATTTTCAAAGTAAATTGGGATAATTTCGTAGCGTTGTTCAAGCGTTTCATCAAAATTTAATTTTTTGTGCTACTTTTTACAATTATAATAAAGTTCTATCTCGCTTAAAAAACACCCTTTATTATTATAAGGCCCTCACACACAGACACACATTCATATAGAGCATACGTCAATTATTACCGCACAGTGGTTTAGTTTAAAGTGTGATGTGAGGAAAATGCCTTATCAAGCTCAAGCTGTCGAGGGGAAATAAATATCTCAAAAGTTAATGACGTTGAGAAGATTTAAGTCGAATCTAAAATGCGCTATTTCAACGGCTGTTCTATTATATAGAACAATTTCGCTTTTCTATAGCCAATATCCTGCCGATATTCGGTATTTTGACGATAGTTGCCAACTGTTATAGAATTATTTGAAATTTGGATTGGATGTTCCTAATAACAGAAGTGACGCATATACCCGAATACTGCAATTTCGATATTTGCGGACATATTATTACATGAGTTACTTCCCAAATTGTGGGAGATACTGATAATGGCATGTGCGGACAAATCCACCTATAAAGGGCGAAAGTGAAAATTATTAAAACAAGTCTTTATTATATTTTCTCCACAAATGTTACAAGAACTCATTGAATTGGTATATATTTGCTGTTCAGGAAACGAAAAATATTTGGTCTATACAATTTTTTATTTGACGTTTCTCATTTCCATATTTAATAGAACTAGAATTTAATATACAAGGTGGTTTATCTGGAATATACAAGGTGGTTCAAAAGTAATCCTCCTATCAGAAAATGCTATAAATTTTACTATTGGCCCCTAACGTCAGTTCTGTTTTGACATTTTTAGTAGTAAATACATGCGAAATACACGTTAATAAACAATATTACGCTCAACTGCTCGCGGAATATTGGTGACTATTTCTTTGACCAATAATCGATCGGTGACATTGGCACAACGTGAATTTCGTCGTAGATTTCCTGGCCGTCCAACGCCTACCGGTGAAACACTGCGACGTTTAGCCGCTCGCCTCGAAGAGGCTGGCACAACAAAAGATACGGCCAGGCGTTCAGACCCCGGAGTATCCGTTCTGCAGAGAATATTGCTGTAGCCGAGGATGTCATGGAAGCGACATCGATGAATTTTGGTACAAGACTTGAAGATGTTTCCGTACAATGCAATCCTTAATCAACATCAAGAAGAAGATGATTTTTTCATCAAAAAAAAAAAAAACAAAATCATGGGTGATGAGGCTCATGTTCATTTTAGCGGGTACATAAATAAGCAAAATTTACGCTTCTGCAGCACTGATTACCAGCATGTAACCCATGAAAAGCCATTACACCCGCTCAAAGTCACTGTATTGTGTGCTGTTTTCGTGGAGGAGTCATCGGACCTTTCTTCTTCGAAAACGTCGCCGGCCAATCGGTTACTGTGAACGGTGAGCGCTACAAAGCAATGATCAACGATTTATTTTTGCCGCAACTTAATGAGTTGGGATTAAAAAACATGTGGTTCCAACAGGAGGGTGAAACGGCACACACTGCACGATATGCTGAAGGCAATATGCCAGAATTCTATTTGTGGAAGTTGCGGGGTTATGTCAACAAGCCTTAGACTCTTTCAGCTCTTAAATATAATATCCGTCAAGAATGTGAGGACCTATCGCCGGAAGTTTTGGCCAAAGTGATGGAAAATGCCATAAAAAGGGCTCAAAAGCATATACGTTGCTTGTCGACGAAGTAGACTAGACCGACGAAAAAACACCGATAATATAGTGTTACGCCAACGTTCTTACCTCCCACAACAAACAAACTGAATGTGTATCCACGCCATTGGATGACATTCGTCAAGCGATGATTCAAAGTTGTTACCATTTTTAAGGTGAGGATACATAAAAAGTTTTCTTTTTGCCCGGCTTAAGTCATCGGTTGGCTTCTGCAAAGAAAAAAACAAAGGGAAATTTATTAAATTTATACAATATGTTCCTCCGCACTTCTCTTGGTTTCGTATCTACAATTATGACGTTCCGGCACGAACTACTTTAACTAAATTTCTTTACAAAAATTACCCAAAAGAAAATAGCATTTGATAATCTGTTGCACTTAACTACCCCAAACTTTTGGGAATCCTTACCAGAACAATTGGATTAGATAGGAACAAAGTGGAAAAAAATGTGTCTTCTTTGTTTTACTTATTACTTATACAACAAATACATTAATAACCACTATATTAAATAGAGATTCTTCTTGGAATAAACTTTGTTGCGAGCATGCTATAAAATGCAAAATGATGTATAAACTAGCCTTAACGCTGCAAGTCTCAGTTCAAAATATTAAATTGTAAGTGAAGTGAGTTACTGCTGTGGAATCATGTTCATGGATAGCTCAGAAAAGTTCAGTTGTTTCGTGAAACTAGTTTTTACCTAGTGCCTATTCTAATTCAATTTTTTTTCGAAATATTTTTGTTTATATAAAATCACATGAGTGTATATATATATATATATATATATATATATATATATATATATATATATATATATATATTACATATAATATTAAATTAGTTTTCTTCAGAGAGAGAAATAAATATAAACAGTTTGATACTGTCTGTGTAGGGTACCAATAGCTGCTTTGTGAATAATATATGTTTCTATTTTTGTCTAATTCTCATTTGTTTTTGCTTTATTATTTATTAGATTATTTTCTGTAGTGCTTAATTTAATTTAATATAATTTTATTTCCTTATCTCGAAGATATATCAAAACACTGAACTTCAAAGTGTACACATGTACTATCATCACGGTCTGGCCAGAAGGGCAGGCGGAAAGACAGCAGGTGAACGCGTAAGAGTGGCAGCAAATAACGATTGTTTTTCTGTATTTTTGTAATTCTTATCAGATTTTCGTCTTTCTTTTCGGAATATCAATATTTACTTATGTCTAACATTTTGTGATGGAGCACCTACTCCGAAATTTCTTTAAATGAATAAATAAATATACTTACGTAGAGTGCAATTGTATGCTTGGTACTATCACTATTCGAATGAAACACTCGCACCCGCACCCGTACCGGCACCATTGGCAAGCTATTTTAGCAATTATTCATAGCTTTGGTGACATTTATCGAAAATGATTGTCGCTTGATGTAAAAGAGAATGACGAATGTGAAATTCGGTTAGGCACATTGATAGGAATAATGTGAACCCAACCAAAAATTATATGTCGGTTTTCCGTAGATTAAAGTGGAAATGGCATTTTATATTTGTTCTGTTCCAGAACGTTGTCTTCTAGTCTTTATTTCACAAATGTGTTGGACTTTAGAGGTCATTGTAGTTGTTATAATTAATAATTCAAACAATTTTTATTAGGCAGTGTGAAATGATGACATTGATTATCAAGATAGGGGATTGTGTAAATGTTATATAGAGGATTTCAAGTTTTTGTTATACTTCATTTGGGTTTATTTCAAAAAAATAGCCCACTGTAGGCGAATTCGGGCATTGGAAGACTAATGTCTATCAAATTTATTTGCAAAGAAGAAAATTCAGGCTTGATCCTATGTGAAATCCTATAAAAATACAGCACTTTAGTCCAGCATAACACTTGAATACTGAGCTATGACTGTCAATATTTCTGATCGTTGGCGCATCTTCATGCGCGATCTAATATTTTAAATATGGGATATGCGAAGTTTTTAAATAAACCGGACTCTGAGTTTACATGTTATAAGAGTTACGTGTTAACGAATTTTACTTTTTTAAGGAGGAACAAACAGCAATAGGTCACTATTTTTAAAGTAATCTCGGATATCTAATTTGATAATATATTTTTAACTTCTTTAGGAGAGGTAGCAGAAAGAGTCAACCACTATGCAAAACTTGAAGAAAGTCGAACATTGATGTCCCACTTTGAGGAAGGCATTATCATTCACAATGTTTCCCATTTATGTGGAAGATGCAAGAATGAGAACAACAAAAATGTCTATTAAGATGTTCAAAGCCTGAACTTAATTGGGCAATCCCATCTCTCAACCGTATGACCGCGCAGAACATTTGGAAATATTCAAAAATAACATAACATATGTTAAAACTGAATTTCACAATTCCATATTTAATAATATAACAGCTAACCCGAACCGCGTTTAATGCATATGTTTAAGAACCTAATATAAGTTGTAAACGGTTAGCTTTTCTCTTTAAAGTTCAAGCTTATTGTTGTTTTTCTTTTTTGTGGTTTATTGATTTATTCTTTCCAATTTATTTATTTAGAGTCCACAATATTTATGGTGAATAAAGGAAATTTTGCATATAAACTTGTACACACAGGGTAAGATAAAAAAAACTGCAGCAAAGTCAAACGCCATAATTTTTAATATTTTTTCAAAATTTTATTGAATGAAAACAAAAAATGTCGGAAAAAGCATCAAATTTTTGAATAAGTTTATATTTGTTCGAATTGGTCACCTTTGGCAAGAGATATGGCCTTCAAACGGCTAATGAAACCGTCACACGCTGCCCGAATGTTGCTCTGCGGTATTTTGATCCATTCCCGGCGAAGCGCTTGCTTGAGTGTCCATCACCACTTTGGTATTTTTTAGTGCCAACCATGCTGTCCAAAATACTCCAGACATAATAGTCTAACGGATTGGTATCCGGAGATTTTGGTGGCCATTGTGCACTAGAAATGAAGCGAGGAACCTCAGTTTGTAACCAATCTCGGGTGGCGCGTCCTGAGTGCAATGGTGCTGAGTCCTGTTGGAATGTCCAAACCATGCGGCCAAAATGTTTACGTGCCCAAGGTTTTAATACACCTCCAGGATATTTTTGGGGTAATATTCGGCATTTATTCTGATACGAGCGTAGAGCGACCATCGGCGGTTATGGTGGCCCACACCACACCATGGCCGGCGCTTGAGTTCTGGTGGCCAATCGAAGGTGCAGATTTTCAGCTGACCTCTTTGGCAAGTAAACGCGATCATTTTGTTTGTTTACAAACTGCTGGACAACGAATGTTTTCTCATCGGAGAAAACCAAATACGGCATTTCACCACTTTCGGCCAAGCGAAGCAACTCTTTAGCTTTTTTGAGTCTATTTTCTTTCCGTTGCGGTGTAAGTTCTTCCACTTTTTTGAATTTCATGCTTTACCCCGAACCATTTTTTGTAATATTTGTCGAATGGAATATTGCGATATGTCCATCTCACGAGCCATTTTTCGGCCACTGCGACGCGGATTTCGATCAAATCGCTTCTTTACTTTTCGAACCATTTCTGCTGATGTTGCTGTTTTCTTCCGTCCACTTCCTTGACGTCGGGCTACGCTATAAGTATCACGGTAACGAGCGATGGTATGAGACACAAAATATTTAATCGCATTTAAATGCTGGAGTGCTCTATCTAAAGCTACTTGTGGGTTTCCAGCCAAATATAAAGAAATCACACTATCACGCTTGAATTCCATCACGAATAACATTTTTTCTGGAAAATTCTCACCAAAATGATTTTGTACGCTTGTAAACAATATAATAAACTGTCACTGGAATAATTTTAACAGCTGTCATACGAGTGGCTTATAAATTACAACAGTCTGAAGTTGGCTGCAGTTTTTTCATCTCACCCTGTATGTTTTCAGTTTTTTGGAGTTGTCGTCATCAGAATCGATATTAATTTCTAAATTGAAGTCCCGGCAACATGACTTTAGTTTAACTACTAACATAAATAAAGTGTCATCGGTTTATAAAAGATAGGGACCCCATAAAGTATGGTAAAGAGTAGAAATCTTTGTCGATCAAATTATGTCCGTGAGCCTCTCCTTTTACCATTTGTAATTACGATATTAAATATCATAACGTCATTCAAACGTTGTGCAGGCTGTCATCTTATTCTTAGGATGATTGATGTTACAAAAGGTATATATTTGTTCTCATTTGGATATAGCCCTCATAGAATATTATCTCCTAATACTAGTCGACCCAATGTGCTCTAATTTGGGATTTGATGATTTCAGTGCAGTAAAATGTAGTCCTTTAACACTGATTTCCCATATAGCCTGCCGATATAGATATATTCTCTATATTAATTCCATTGGAAAATGTGTCTAAAATGGTCAAAATACTGAATATCGGGGGTACGGTCGAATGGGGGCTATACGATATCGTGGACCTACATAAACATACTCAGTACTCAAAAAGAACTCCTTGTGTGGATTTTCAGACAATTCCATTGGAAAATGTGACTAAAATCTTCAAAATACCGAATATCGGGGGTACCGTTATATTGGGGTCATACGATATCATGGACCGATATAGACCATCTTGGAACGTTACTGAACTGCTTGCACACAAAAGACTGATATGTGCAAAATTTTAGCTTCCTATCTTATTTCGTTTGGCTCTAGCGTGATTACAACATATGGACGGACGGACAGGGCTAAATCGTTTTAGAATTTTACGCTGATCGGGAATATATACATTTTTAGGTCTAAAATTGTTATTTTGATGAGTTACAAACGGAATAACGTACTTAATATAGCCTCCATACTATGTATGGTTAAGGGTATACAAATATAGCAATAGGGTATACATAATAGCATGTAGAGTCTGTACCAGTTTTAAAGTGATCATGTCTTAAGAAGACCTATTTTTGTATTGTAAGTTTGGTTGAACAAATCTGGATTAAGCAATAACTCCCGATAATGTGTACAATTTCAATATTTCTATGATTGTATGTTGGAAATAAAAATGAGTAATACAAAAAAATGGAAAATATATGAAGCGGATTACTTTTAAAAATTATAATTTTTTGCATAGTTTTGTTATCTTTTGAGACATGGACCTGGCGTATTTAAGTAGTACGGACGAACAATACATTTTACCATAGTGGAAACGTTGAATATTAGCGTACACAAGCTAAGTCGAAGTTTAGGTATCTCTTTTAAGCTTTATTGTTTATTCAGTTCAGTCGTTAGTTCATATGAAAAAAGTCGACTTTATAAATCAGACTTTTGTAGTTAAAACAATATTTTTATTTTTGTATTAATTAAAGTAGACTAAAAGCGATCCCCTTTTCTTTCATGAAATAAGAATCACAAAGGGGAGTAAAGCTAGAAAAAGGGCCAAAGTAACGAGACCCAAATAGATCGTTATAAGTCAAAATCGCATGATGAACCAAATGAAAATAAAGGAACTGGATATAGAGAAAGAGTTGGTTATAGTTCCGATCGTTCTTTTCCCTGGGTAAATCCTTTACACAATTTGGTATCGGAACGACACGCCGCTACGACAAAAGTAATGAGGATTGAGTTGATTTTAAATATCTTTGTTATTTCATGCAACTTTGATTTCGTGTTACCCTTTGACATGCAAAACCAAAAAAAAAAACCAGTAAACAAAGTCTTAAAGTCGGGCGGGGCCGACTTTATGATACCCTACACCACTTTGCTAATTTAGTAGAGCTCCATATAACAATTAAAAGGACTAAATATGCCGAAGCATTTGTATCTTTTAAATTCGGACTTGTATTGCCCATTTGGTGCACAATTAATTTGAAATCGGATAAAAATATATATGGGAGCTACATCCAAATCGGAACCGATCTCGATAAAATTTGGCAAAGATATTTCTGAGCTGTATTTGATATATTTCCCTGAATATCGTTGTTACGGAGTGCATATTACGGTTGTGGGTAACAAATATAACAAATCGCATGAACAGTATATATGGGAGCTATAGCTATATCTGAACCGATCTTCACCAAATTTAACATACTAGCTTCTAGACTCAATTCGGTCGTAAGTGCCAAATTCCATTCCATTTTCACCAATATTAGACGTTTGGTGCACAATAAAATGTAAATCGGACGAAGTTATATATGGGAGCTATATCCAAATCTGAACCGATCTCGATAAAATGTAGCAAATGTATTTCTGAGCTGTATTTGATATATTTTCCCAAATATTGTTGTTACAGAGTGCATATTACGGCTGCGGAGGACAAAAATAAAAAATCGGATAAACAATATATATGGGACCTATAGCTATATCTGAACCGATTTCGATCACATTTGGCATACTCATTTTCAGGTCCAATCTGATCGTACGTGCACAATTCCATACTATTCGGACTGATATTACACGTTTGGTGCACAATAAAAGGCAAATCAGACGAAAATATATATGGGAGCTATATCTAAATTTTTGTTTGTTTTGATTTGTGCAAAATTTCATCTGGATAGGGCAATAAATGCGAACTGTACTTTGTTAACAAAAATACATGGACAGACGGAAGGACGGACATGCATAAATGGACTCAGAATGTGATTCTATGCAGATCATCAAAAGAAACTATGGGTCTATCTCGTTTCCTTTTGCCTGTTACAAACAAGTGCAAAAAGACACAATACCCTGACCACCTTGTGGTGTAGGGTATAAAAACGAACTATTTCTATGAACTTTTTGTTTGGATATCAACAGCTTGTCACAATGAAAAAAGAATACACAGACAAGTAAAAAAGCGTTAAGCTGAGGCGAAGAAAACCCTTAAGAATATAAAAACCTCGAGATCCACGTTGAATTCGCCCCGATCGAACTTAACGCGTTTTCACTTGTTATTTTGTAAATGTGAGCAGTAAATTTTTCTTGGGACCTTAACGAATTTTGTACAATTGTTATTGATTGTAATTCAATATAGGTATTTGTCAAAAACAACGTTTGACATATGGTCATTTATTGTGTTATCGCAAATGTTATATTTATTATGGGCATTAAAATGTATTTATGGCATTTGTTTTTAAATCAAAAACGCTAACTTTTTGACATATTTATAATTGATTGTCGAACTAATTACTCGACTTGGAAAGAAAATTTATAATATTCTGCGTATATTTGATTGTGTGACAATATTAATTCCATTTTATATGGTTACTGCGGACGCAGGGCTTTTTGGGCATTGTGAGCACTTTCAACTTATTTACTCTTTAAGGCAACACATGACTATACACTCAAAGGTATTAACTGGCTCGAGTGGGCTAAAGTACGTTAAGAACACGAATTGTCGATTGTTCAGGAATACTTAGTGATGAGGCATCAGCCTGCATTTATCATTGTAATATGTAATAGCGTGTTTACAGAACCTTTGTTTAAGGCAGACAATCAAGTTTTCATTTGAGTTCATTTACATTTTTTCATCTGAGAGTAAAAGCTAATTTTACCAATAGCCTTTCTGCTTCACATAAATTCCCAATATAACCTTTTTTGTTACGGGCGCACTACTAAATACGTAAAACAGTATAGTATTTTTAGTTGGTAGATTTTACGATACGGACCTGTCGGTAATGCAGACGTACAAAACATCTTACCATAGTGGGAAAGTGGAATATTTGGGTACGCAACGTCGAATTTTAGTTAACGCTGTAACCATGGTAGAAGAAAACAGGTACATACTGTAACAACCACCGAAATAACCAAATAAAACAATAACCAATTAATTCAAGAACGGTTTCTTTTAATGAATAAACTATTTATAATAGGAACATAAAACGACGCGATTTCATCAGAAAAACTAATAATAATTTATTTTCATAAGTGATGCCAGATCAACTGGTTCTGTTTGTGTGCTGCCACTCTGATAGCTATTCAGCGGGTTGCCACATCCCTCCTCTATTTTTCTTAAGCTTCATCGTTACTTTCGGCCTGGATCCTCCCGTATCTAAGTTAGATGATTTTGATGATGGTTCCGATGATGATTCATTGGTTAAAGGACTTTCGTCGGCGGCATCTGGATCATGATGGAGTTCGTGATGTTCTGGATCTGCAACCGAAGTCTCCGTGGGCCTTGCTAAAGATGGTAGCGATGAATCAGTTGGAATTTTCTTAACATGAGTAATGTTTCTGCGATACACTCTGCCTTCTGCTGATATCACGACATCATTGCCCTTTCGTTCCGTTACTTCGTATTCAGTTTGCCCAAAGGTTGTAGATAATTTGTTAGAGTGGACAGTATTTCGCATCAATACTTTATCCCCAACTCTGATGTTGCAATCGACCGCATTTCTGTCAGAATCGGCTCTCTGTTTCCCTTTATCTTTATTCACAATGTCATTGTCTCTGGCTTCAGAGTCGATAACATTCTCTTCAACGTCATTCAGCGATGGAATCTTATCTCTAATGACTCGATTAAAAATAAGTTCCGATGGAGCTTTCCCTGTTGTGCCATGCGGAGTGACATTATACATGAGGGTAAATTTACGAATCTCCTTTTTATAGTCCATACCCTGCGAGTGAGCAATCTGAAGACGTTTTAAAAGAGAGCGGTTCAAGTTTTCGACCTCTCCATTAGCTTGGGGCCAATAAGGCGGTGATGTCATCAAGTCGATATTATTAGTACTGCAAAAAGTCTTGAATTCTTCGCTCACAAATTGGAGCCCGTTATCTGCAGTTATTGACTTGGGATATCCATGTCGGGCAAATATTTCCTCGAGAAAATCAATAATTTCCGTTGACGTTATCTTCTTCATAAATTTTAGCTCGTGATATCCTGAGTAGTAGTCAATAACTACAAATACAAAATCGTGATTCGGCAACGGGCCCAATAAATCCATTGCTACACAAGCCCAGGGACTGTCTGGCATGATTCGTCTTTTCATAGGAGCCGGTGGTATTAGCCGAGATATCAACATACATTCATGACAGCTTTTCACGTATTTCTCTATATCTCTATCGACCAAAGGCCACCAAATCTTCGAACGAATTCTTCGCTTCATCACGGTTTCGCCTGGATGACCTTCGTGGCCTAGATCCAGCACTCGTTGTCTCAGGCTTGCAGGAATCACAAGTCGCGTACCTCTTAGCAACAAGTTTCCTAAAATACTGAGCTCAAATCGAAATGGATAATACCTGTTCTTAGTAGCTGTACTCCAATCTTCGGTATTTACACATTCTACTGCCTGCAAAATCTCATCATCTTTGCTATTATTGTGTACAATTTCCAAAATGGTTAAAGCCTGTGGTACTGAATTTTCTATATAGAGCAAATGCTGAACTCGCATGGCTTATCAAAAGTAACAGCTGTATCCAGATTACAGAGTCTGGACAATGAGTCTGCTATGTTATGTTTCCCCGCTTTGTAAATAATTTTGAAGCTAAAGGACTGCAGGCGCAAGACCCAACGCTCTATACGAGCCGGCGGCTTCGATGTTGGCTTAAAAATGGCTTCGAGAGGCTTGTGGTCCGTCTCCAGCTCAAATTGAATCCCCGCTAAGTAATAATAAAATCGCTCGACAGCCCACACCAGAGCCAGGCTCTCTTTCTCAGTCTGCGAATATCTGCGCTCTACTTCAGACAGCGCCTTACTTGCAAAAGACACGACATACGGAGTGTCTCCAGTAAATTGAATTAGTACCGCCCCAAAGCCACTGGGCTGGCATCCGCAATTAATCTAGTGCGCCGTTTCGGTGAAAAATAAGTAAGTGTTGGGAGGGCAATTAATTTTTCCTTGAGTTTTAAAAATGCATCGTTTTGTCTCGTCGTCCAAATAAACTTCTCCTTGGCTTTCGTGATTTCTCTTAGAGGTTCAACATTTACATTTTTTTTCATCTGAGAGTAAAAGCTCATTTTACCAATAGCCTTTCTGCTTCACATAAATTCCCAATATAACCTTTTTTGTTACGGGCGCACTACTAAATACGTAAAACAGTATAGTATTTTTAGTTGGTAGATTTTACGATACGGACCTGTCGGTAATACAGACGTACAAAACATCTTACCATAGTGGGAAAGTGGAATATTTGGGTACGCAACGTCGAATTTTAGTTAACGCTGTAACCATGGTAGAAGAAAACAGGTACATACTGTAACAACCACCGAAATAACCAAATAAAACAATAACCAATTAATTCAAGAACGGTTTCTATTTATAATAGGAACATAAAACGACGCGATTTCATCAGAAAAACTAATAATAATTTATTTTCATAAGTGATGCCAGATCAACTGGTTCTGTTTGTGTGCTGCCACTCTGATAGCTATTCAGCGGGTTGCCACACATACAGCAAAGCTTGGGAACATTAATATGTCAAAAAAAAAAAAAAATTATATGTATTTTCAAATATTAGCTGTGTCGATGCGTGTACCTATCTACCATAATTTTTACTGACAACATTAACAGCGTTACCTAAAATCGACGTACTCGGTCGACGTTTTTCACCACACAAGTAAACACACATGCATTTACAGGAATGTAACTAAAATAAGTCAACATTGATAATTGAACAATTTCTATTTGGTGTGTTCAAAATTAATGATTAATGAATGAAACAAGAAATGTGAATGTTCGTAATTGGCATATATAACAGCAATTTTTACAACGTTCTTTGTAGGTAGATTTTAAGGTATGGACTTGGCGTATTTGTGTAATACGGACGATTAAAATATTTTACCATAGTGAGGAAATTGAATATTTGTGTACGCTATGTTGGAATTTTAGGTAACGCTGTTAAATTTCAAAAAAAAAAAAAAAAAAATAAACAAATAAAATAAAAACAAGTAAGCAAAGGCTACAGTCGAGCGGGGCCGACCGTTGAATACCCTACAACACTATAATAAACGATACATTTTATATAGGCGAGATACTCGAAAGAATTCCACAAGATATTGTGACAAATAATAAAAGAAAACCATCAGATTTCGTTCTCTAATTTTCGAATAATAGAAACTTTAACTAATTTGCTCATTTTATTGGAAGATGTTGCACGTAAATGGTCTTCCTAGATCTGGAACCAATATTTCCCAAAGACCCATAATCTCTCAGAAGTGGCAAAAGATTAACATTTATTATTGGGTTTTGACTGAAACGCATAAATATGAGATACAGACATTTGATTATATTCTTCAACGAAATCAGCGTTAAGGAAATAGTCAGAAGTGTGTCTTTCCTGTATTTGTGAATTCTCCAAAAAGTCACTGGAATGGACATTTTCGTATTTTGTCTACAAAAGTTGGCAAACTATTTCACACATTGAATATTTTTGGATGGCAATCCAAAACTGCTTGGCTTTTGCAATGCCCGGTAACCCTTATTCAAATGTGCGTGAGGATCGGGCAATAATTACGACCTGCTGACAATTTTGCAGTTTTTTTGGTTCATTTCAACCCCTAAATATATGGCGAACATCTCCAAAAAGAGTAGGCTTCTATTCTGACCCTCATCTGGTCCCCATGCAAAATTTCGTTAGGATCGGGCCATAAATGCGATCCGTATATGATATTCTGATATCCTAACTACTTAGTTTTGTTAGTTGTAGAAATATGTTTAATTCAAAATGAAAATATGCCAAAAATATGACAAAATTGAAAAAATATGAGAAAATGTACAAAATCAATATTTTCAGCTTTAGAGAGATATTTTTATGCGATTTTTTAGACGTTCTTTCTTTCCTGCCAAGAGGCCATTCTGAATTAATGAGAACTGTCGAAATCAGTTCAGCCGTTCTCGACATATAAGAGATCTTTCAAGCATATTCTCTTTGATATGCACATATATTGTACATATTTTGCTATATCCGATTTGTTGGATGTTAACATCAATGTAAAGATCAGAAGTAACCTTGTCATGGCTTTGTGATTTCGCCGGGATTTAAAATATTCGCGGTTTAATGAAATTTTTTTAATTTTTTCAACACAAAAGATATGGTCTATTTTACCCGCTAAATATTATCCGATGACCACCCAAATTGGTAGACTTCTTCCCCGCCCTAAACTCTAGCCACATGCGATTAGTCTATAATAGCGACCTGTATAGCTACTGGTCCATTTCGACCCCTAAATATTATGCGATCATCTCCAAAAGATCATCACCCTAGCCCCACCTCCATTCTAAATTTCGTGGAGATCGGGCCATAATTGCGACCTGTAGAGTGATTACAAATTAACATGGACAGACGGACGGACATACATAGCTAGATCGATTCAACTCGGCGAGATAGGAAGATCCATATATACTTTCCTATGTGGGAAATCAATATTTCGAGGTGTTACATAATTTTTGGCCCATCAAACTTATAATACCCCCAACACATAGTGTTGTAGGGTATAATAAAATAAAACAAATAAGTAAAAAAAAGCTAATTTTTATACCCTCCACAATTTGGAAGGAACCTGAAAATTAAAAAAAAAACTTCCGGAAACTACCACTTAAAAGAAAACTATTAAATGGAGACTATACAAAGACGTGGACTTGCTTATTAAATTTTTTGTCATTGGCTGTAGTACCCAAAATACTTCAAATACCAAATTTGAAACAATACCGGTCAATAATGTCGCTAAAATCGAAATACCGAATATCGGGAAGTACCGTTATATGGGGGGTATACGAAAACGTGAACCTACATACAATTTTTTTTCTCATAGCCTGTAGTACCCATTACGAACTTTAAATACGAAATTTGTTACAATTCCGGTGAATAATGTTTCTCAAATCATAAAAATTTTGAGTAGCTAGAGGTACCGTCAAACATTTTTGTCATAGGCTACAGCATCCATTACGAACTTCAAATACGAAATTTGAAATAATTTCGGTAAATAATGTCGCACCGAATATCGGGGCGTACCGTTATATGGGGCTATACGAAGACGTGGATCTGCATACAAAAATTGTTGTCATAGGCTGTAGTACCCATTACGAACTTTAAATATGAAATTTGAAATAATTTCGGTTAATAATGTCGGAAAAATCATGAAAATACCGAATATCGGGAGGTACCGTTATATGGGGGCTATACGAAAACGTGGACCGACATGAACTTAACTATTTTCGAACTTAACCTGCATACTTGTAAACTATGCATGCATGCAAAATTTTAGCCCTCTATCTCAATTTGTTCGAAAGATAGCGTGATAACAACAGACAGACGGACATCGCTAGATCGTCTTAGAATTTTACACTGATCCAATATATATATATATATATATATATACTTTGTGGTTATTGTGGTTCTATATATATATATATATATATATATATATATATATATATATATATATATATATACTAGCTGGCCCGGTCCGCGTTGCCGGCCCGTAGTTTTTGTCTATTATGCATATATTCCCAAGCATAATTATTCACAGATATGACTGATATAAGTGTTCACGTACAGGTCGATTTAAAGTGTTTTAAAATACCTGTACCCATTTTTAACCAGTGGGCTTCAATATTTAAACCGTGGGCTTCAACTGTGTGGATGTGCTATACAAATCTATTAAAAAGTATATATCAATCTTATCGCCATATAAGGGATCAAATTAATTTTTAATATGGTAAAAATCGTAGCAAAATCTTCCAGTCAAATGAGCAGTAATTTGGAATTTGCTGTATTTTGTATACTACATAATTGAGGGCTGAATGATTTAAGAATAGCCAAAGTTAATTACTTTTTAAACCCATTAGCAACTTAGATTGTGCATTAGAGTCCTCATAAGTCCCCCTAACCATGTCAGTCTGTTTGTCCGCCAAATGGTGGACTTGAGAGGATATTATAACATGGATAAAAATTCTACAATTTGTAGATATGTTGAAATTTTAGTGTAAGATTTTCACCCCCCTAATACGCATTATTAGCCAAATTCTTTGAAATGTGGTTAAATTAGGAGGCACCTTCTTTATATGGGCACTACTCCGAAACATCGACCTACATTGAAAACTTTCTTCTACCCCTTATAATCCAAGATGACAAATAGAGGCCAAATCAAAAATATAGCAGAACAATATAGCATGTCATAGCATTTCGCGTGATTTAAATAAGTAAAAATAGTTTTATCCACCTCATAATTGAGGCAGAATGATAAGATGGGAATTAATTTTATTTGCCATTTAAATTGTAAGTTGGAGACCCCCTAAATTCCATATTTTCATCATAGGATAATTCAATGATGATTAAACAAATATTCGGTCCCGTGCTACTTTCTTATATTTGTAATTTGTTCATGTTTCCACAATTTATTTCATATGGATGCACATCCCAAATCTACGTTCCCAACCAATATTCTCTTGGGGGTTAAAAATTCAATAGAATACAAAATTTTCTTTTCTGACCACACATTAGATGTGAAAGTGGACTTGGGGATACTCCAATGTGGGGACTTTACTTAAATAAATTCCTATGTGGCAATTATCTGTATAATGGTTCCCTACCCCAGGGTGGCATAAATAAAATTTTTTAGCCAAATCAATTGATGAATGTGGTCAATACCAATATATGCCCTACTCTGAAAATTTCAAATTTTATGCGAAGAGGTTACCTTAGAAACAAAAATGTCAAATAAGGGCCAAAAAATGAAAAAAGTGGCCGGCCAAGACCCCAAAAATAACTTAAATCATAGATGGTTATATAAATATGAAATCGGGTTGTTCCCTTATCCATGAGTTATGATCGATATAAAGACCTGCAAAAGTGATTTTAGGTATTTTGAATGTTTGGGAAGAATTTCTGGAAGGATATAAAACCTTTTCTTACTAAAAGTCCCATTCGCTCTACTATTTTGCACCTTTTATTTCAATATTGGTATATTACTTATTATTCTCCCAAAGAATTTTGCATTTTGAGCTCTCATTGGACGGATCATTGTCACGCTTTGAAATGAGCCCCATTAAGCTTTTTCGGTCATTTTTGTTTGTTTAAACGTGTTCGCATCTTCCAGCTAACCCACGATGTAGGCCCTGGAGTTGAAAGGTAGATGTCAGTTAACATCCTATTTCGCACTTATTCAATTTTTTTAGTGAAAAATTATTCTTTATTTTGTTCACAAAAAAAATTTACAAAAAAAAGAATAACAAATTGAAAAAGTCTTCAACTTTTTCGCTGATTTTTTACAGCAAATGTTTTAAGATCCTTCCTTACAAAGTTTGTCAATAGAATGTACTATTACTTTAAAATTCGATTCCATTGAAAATGTTTTTTTGATTTTTGCAATGAGATCTCTTTTTCATGATTTTTCAGCGATTTAGAAAAAGTAATTATCTTTTAACTTTGGTGTGACCGCGTTAAATTATTTCGATATCATCTATTCCGTTTCGCCACCACATAATTCGCTACTACACTTCCATGTAACCCGCCATCAATTTCAGTTCTCAAGAAATCAAGTCAATTAAATAAATTGGTATAAATATTCGAATTCAAAAATAAAATATAAAAAAAAAACACTACAAATGTACATTAGAAAAAAGTAAGTCAAAATGGAAAAAAATCATGCAAAATAAAACATTACTATTGTACATTTGAAAAGTCAAAATGAAAATGTTAATATATCACATTTTTACGCGATTTTTTTGGATATTATCCTTTTCGGAGAGTAGACAACTCCGAATTTGTGTGAATCGTTAAAATTAATCCAGCGGTTCTTAAGTTATAAGCGTAGTAACTAACACAACTTACATTTATATATATAGATATATATATATATATATATATATATATATATATATATATATATATATATATATATATACTTTGTGGGGTCTATTATAAATATTCCGAGGAGAATGGTGGAGGATATAAAAATTGAAATAGTTAGAGTGTCACAACACACCCTCTCAATCACTACGTTTCAGTTGCACTTCATCTCGAAACTTTATGAATTTGCTTGTATTCAATGATTTTGTAAACGTGTCTGCTACTTGCGACTCTTTCGAAATATGTTGAAGCTTTATGATTCCTTTGCCTATATAATTTCGTATAAAGTGATACCTCGTATCAATATGTTCTGATCTTTTGCTGTCAGAAGTTTCGCGCTATGCCGATACATCCTCTGTTGTCCTCATAAATTAAAACACGTTTATTCTCATTTAGAATGTTCAAATCTATGAGAATTCCTCGTCTCTAATCCAAAGAGCTTCCCTAATCCAAAGAGCTTCCGAAACAGCATAACTGTATTCCGCTTCGCTGAGGTTGCAACTATAGTCTGTTTCTTACTGCTCCATGATACAGGGCAACCAAAAATATATACCCGCTTTCAGATTTGCGGTCTGTGTTATCTGAGGCCCAATCGACATCTAGAAACCCAATAAGCCCTTCATCACTAACATTATCTTGGTTAACCATGTCGAGTTCTTTAGTTTCTTTAATATGGCAAACAATTCTTTTTAATGCAAACCAATGTATCTCGCCTGGACTGTTTTGAAATCTACCCATGTACGGTATTTGATAACATATGCCCGATCGGACGCTTAACATTAAATACATTATGCTTCCCAGCATTTCACGATATGGTTTGTCCGTTAAATCTTGGGTTTCTATTGGAAGAATCAATGCCTTTTCCATTGGAGTTTTGTTCTTTTATATTCAATCTTCGTTCGCAAGTAATATTTTAGCGGTCCACAATCGTTTTCCTTCTCTATAGCTTTCAAATCATTTCCCGCAATCAATACATCGTCCACATATAGTAGTAAGTACAAAACCGAATTACTTTGAAACATTGTATAAAGACACGGACCATGTAAAGATTTCTTAAAACCAAGCTGGAGCAAGTAACCTCTGAACGATCACCGCTAATATTATCCGAATTGTACTAAGTTTCACCACCGGTGAATGGTGTCTTATTAGTCAATTCCGGTTCTCTAAAGCAGACGGACTACCATTTGCTTCCTCTATGATGCTAAATACACATTTGGACTTCAATACTTTATGGTTGACAGGGAATGGAACCATATCCCAAACACGATTTTCTTCAATAGAGTCAAGCTCTTCCTTCACAGCTTTGATCCAATTTTCTTTAAAGAAATCCCTCATGATTTCGTCATATGTTTTAGGCTCCACTATACAATGGGAAATTGCAGAATTGGCATTTTCTGTTATATTACCTATTAATTTTCCCCTTAATCTTTCGCTTCTTCTTGGAAACAGCTTCAGAATTTGGCCATGGCTTCATTTTCGTTAATTGTAGTTTCCTCCTCGCCAGAATCAATATCGTTATCATTTTCTGCAGAAGCCAATTCATTAGCTGAATTACTTTCATTATTACTGAAATCTGTTGCAAATAAGGAAAACAGTTTTCGACAAAACGAATACCTCTTGCATAACTATGTTTCGGATCTTTGGATTTGACTAGACGTTTAACCCATCGTTACCATTTCTTGTGATTTTGAATCCAGTTTTATTCATCCAAAAACTCTTAGTTTTAAAATTTTGGGCTTAAACTTGTACCACAATTCAGCAGGTGTCTTTTTGTCAGAAAGAGATTTGCAGGGACTTATATTTATAAGATATGTTGCTGTTAGAGCTGCTTCACCCCATAATTCTTTCGTAGAACCAGATTCTATAAGCATTGACCTTACATTTTCAACCAAAGTGCGGTTAAATATTTCAGCAAAAATCCGTTTTGCTGTGGGTAAGAAACTGTGTGTTGAAGCTGAATTCATTTTCTTTTAAAATATTCCTTTGCTTTGTTTGAAAGATGTGCTGTACCTTTGTCTACAGTTACTGCTGATATCGAGGTATTCTGCATTGCCGTAGCCGTTGCTTCAAATTCGGTAAATTGGTCAGATGCATTTAATTTTCTTTTGAGTAGATATATGACTGCGAAGTGGCTATAACCATCTATCTTAAAAAATACCCGTGCCCATCCCATGTTCGCGGATCAATTGGTCCGCATATATTATTGTGGATTCTTTCGAGAATGCGACTGGACTTTGGACGACTATCTTTAAAAGGACAACGACATTGCTTACCCTGAACAAATACATTGCACATGCTTAACAGGCTTAACATTTTCCAAACCATCAACCATTTATGTCGAATCATTTCTTCCAGAAAATTGTCACTAGGGTGACCCAGTCTTGAGTGCCAAATTTTCCCAAATCAGTTGTACTAAAACTTGCATTTGCCCTATCTTCAATTCTTATTAGCAGTTCGTACAAACTTCCTTTCTTGGGAGCTGTCATAATGACCTTTCCATCCCTTCTCAAAAGAGCAACATTTTTAGAAAGTTTAACGCATAATTCATTTTCTGTTAGCTTTGGCACAGACAGCAAGTTATCCCGAAGTCCTTTATGCTATGTTCTCATTGCACTTTCAATCATGTTGTTCGCTCTCAGAATTAGGTACACGAATTAACCCGTTCATACGGTACGATTCGTAATTCATAGTAAAATAATTCCTTCTTTCAAAAATTTTGTTTGTTGATGTTAATGGCAATTTATACGAAAATACATGAAATCTCACTAATATGATTAGAAGAAATTATTGTTTTTCTCCCAAAAGATTTATTATATCATTAATTTTACAATGTTCATTCAAGTTTTTAACTTTTTGTGTAAATGTTGACATTTTGAACATATTTTTGTATTTCTCTATTTTTAAATTCTGCTGGAGAGGCACTTGTCAAACATTTTGAAAATATTGCCTCTTTTGTTTCCAGTATTCTGTGAAATTTCAACTCATGGACAAAATGCGTACCTCGGATGAGACAGAAAACAAAATTTACTTTCGTTTGAATGCACATACGCCAATCGTCATTGTAGTTTTCATTCATAATTTTCAGTCCTCTCAAAAATTTTTTAAATTTTATTAAATTTTTCTATTTTGAATTTTTAAGTGTCATAATTTATTTTTTCGATAAATGCTCTCATTTGTTAGGGATGACACACATTTCATCTTAGTTCTGAGAGTCATTTGAATTGAACAAAGAACAAAAATCTTTGTTCGCACAGCAAATTTTGTGTGGGGAATTATGTAGATATTTCTTAAGTAATGGTCGAACTTCGCATTAACATATAGGACATCTTACATTGTGATTGGTGTATCTTTCCATTACCCTTTGCTTACACATTTCTTGTAAGCTGTATGATTTTTAGTGTCTTTAACATTTACGTTAATGGGTTCATTAAAATTTTGTAGATTTCTGAAACACCAATCTTGTTTACACATTAGAATCTATTTTGAGTACTAAATCTTCAGACTTATCTTTAATTATCTTAGAATCAGGGATCGCTGTCATGAAAAAAATTGACTTCGAACCAAACGAACGTGGTAATTCGGCACCAAGGAAATTTTTCGACTTATTCACACTACTAAATGCAGATGTCGTGGAAGTATCAATGCCACAACGATCATGCCTCTTCGCATAATCTGCCAATAGCCTCCGCTTAACTATTTCGATAAGTTTTCTTCATTCATATTTTCCAACGCGGCCACTACCGGGTCAAAATCTTCTAGTAGCGTGACAAAAAGTTGAGCAACGGCATCTCTTTCATCCACGTTTGTTCCAGACGTTTTTAATTTTCGTAAAAGCTCATCAAACAATAGTAAAGGTTTTCACAAATCATCACAAGGCTCGCAGAACCGCTAAATGTTTTCTTAACAATGTCTGACTCGTAACCGACTTCTTAGCAAATATATTTTGCAGAGCAGACCACATCTCCTTCGCTGCTTTCTTGTCGCGAAATTATTCCAAATAATCATTTGCTATTAGGCTGATGATTGTTGTCTTAGCCCTTTTGTCCTTTTTAGAAAATGTTTCAGCTAAGTTTTGTTCGGCTGGTGGAGTTTTCTTTATGGCATCCAGCAAATCCAACGAATCCAGATACATCCGCACTCGAAAACTCCTACGCCGATCTGAATGAGGAGTCACAAACCACAAACGGAATGACAAAGTTATTATACCCTCTATAATAAGGTGGAGGGTATAAAAATCAAAATGTTGAGAAGGGCCGGACCGATTTGGAGAATTTTTTAACACCTTCGCCATACTTCTACTTAGATTTTTATGGACAGAAAAATGGACCACGCCCACTTTTTGAATTTATCTAAAATATTTATATTTGCAAAAAAATAATGAAGATATCGGTTAAAAGATTACTATACGATATATTGATGACGTTCCCTCTAACCCTAAGCTGAGTAACTTGTTGCAGAAACCTGCAAAATGACGGATGCCAGCTGGTGGAATTAGGTCAGGTAAAGACCTTAACAAGGATCGAAGTGCCTTCTTGGATATTAATCATCGAAGGATAATTTACAAGTCGACAAAATAGTATACAATATCCTATGGTGGCGAGCATTATCTTTTAAACGCTACGAATTCAAAATTACAGCTCATGTAAATGGACGATGCCGTAAAGACTTTATAATACACAAACCGCTGATATATATTTTTTTATTTGATTTCAAATCCTGTGGATGGATTATGTGAAGCTAATTAATTTTACTAGAAAATATTAGCTGTAGGTGTGTGTACACATACAAAGTAATATGGAATCTTTTTGGGTTAGCGACTATTATCTTTTAAAAATTAATAAAAAAAGAATTGGTCTTGCGTTTTTTCAAAATAAAAAATGTTTTAAAATTTCTTGGCCAAATGTGCATCACCGGAAGGAGAAGAAGAAGAGTTGCAAGCGTTTGAAAGAAGAAATTTGTCCAGCATGAATTTGCAAGCTCTCAGCTATTTCTCTCTCGAACGGCTCTCTTTTACAGAGCTTTTCTGTTAACAGCCGACAGCAATTGTTACAAATTTTAGGGTAACCTGACACGCCTATAGTCGAAGGTAATGCTTTTTCAAAGTGAAAAGCTATAAGATTACAATTTATATCAGGAAGATTTGTATGCGTTAAACACCAAAGCTATGGACCAGGAATGCGGGCCGGTTCAGTTAGTTTTATTTAAATACTAGCTGGCCCGGTCCGCGTTGCCGGCCCGTAATTTTAGTCTTTAATGCTTATTATATCCCCCACCTTGGAAAGGAGGGTATATTAACTTTTTCATTCCGTTTGTAACATCCCTAAATGTTCGTCATAGACTCCGTCTGTATGTCTGTTTATTTAAATTACGATACAGCCCATATTATTTGACGTAGAGCTTCAAAATTTAGCAGAACAATTTGTACTGTGTATAGGATGGTTGGTATTGAAAATGGTCCACGTTTTGGTATAGTACCCATATAACGGTACCTCTCGAAATTCGTTATTTTGACGATTTTTGTCACATTTCTCATCGGATTTGTCCGCGTTGCCGGCCCGTAGTTTTAGTTCATAATGCAAATTTAGGATAGCATAATATTTCACAAATCTAGCTCATAAAGGTGAACAAATTTTAATATAAATATTGATTCGACTAAATAGAAATAAATAACTATGGAAGGAGGGCAAAATAATTTCTGAATAGTCAAAGTTAATTACGCTTTTACACCCATTACCATAGCACCTCAAATTGCGCATTAGAGTCCCCAAAAAGTCTATGTTCTTGTTCATAGTAAAATTCAATGACGATTAAACAATACCCGCGTTGTTGTCCGCCAATCGGTAAACATCACTATAGATCGGCGGGCCTGGGGACTATATGGGGACTGTACCAAAATATTTACGTATGTTGACATTTTTCTGTAAGACGGTTCTCTACTCACAAAGTAGCCTAAATACAGCAAATAATGGCCAAATCAGTTGAAAAACGTGGCCAAGACCACGGTCACAGCTGAAATCAGGGATACATTTATATAAGGGTTATACCAAAACGTGGCCCAACCAATATTCTCTTGGGGGTTACAAATTCAATAGAAAACAAAATTTTCTTTTCTGACCACCAATTAGATGTGAAAGTGGACTTGGAGATACTCTATTGTGGGGACTTTATTTAAATAAATTCCTGTGTGGCAATTATCTGTATGATGGTTCCCTACCCCAGGGTAGCATAAATACAATTTTTAGCCAAATCAATTAATGAATATGGTCAAGACCAAAATGGGCCCTACTCTGAAAATTTCAAACTTTATGCGAAGAGGTTTTCTACCTCCTTAGAAACAAATATGCCAAATAATGTCCAAAATATTAAAAAAGTGACCAAGACACCAAAAAAACTTAAATCATACGATGGTTATATAAATATGGAATCGGGTTGTACCCTTATCCGTGAGTTATGATCGATATCATGACCTGCAAAAGCGATTAAAGGTATCTCGAATGTTTGGGAAGAATTTCTGCAAGGATAGAAATTCTTCTCTTACTAAGAGTCCCATTCGCTCTACTATTTTCCACCCTTTATATTTGGTATTTTTCTGATTGTACATTGGACGGATTATTGTGACAGGAAAGAAGTAGTTCCACGCTTTGAAATGAGCCCCATTAGGGTTTTTCGGTAATTTTCGTTTGTTCAAATGTGTTCGCATCTTCCAGCTGAACCACGATGTCGGCCCTGGAGTTGAAAGGTAGATGTCAGTTAACATCGTATTTCCCACTTATTTAATTTTTGGGTGAAAATTTGTATATAGTGAAAAATTATTCTTTATTTTGTTCACAAAAAATTTACTGAATTCAATTAGATAATACAAATTGAAAAAAAAAGTGACAAAAGAAGAATAACACATTGAAAAAATCTTCAACTTGTTCGCTGATTATTTACAGAAAATGTTTAAAGATCCTTATATAGTTTGTCAATAGAATGTACTTCTATTTTAAAATTCGATTCCATTAAATTATTTCGACATCATCTATTCCGTTTCGCCACCACATAATTCGGTACTACACTTCCATGTAACTCGCCATCAATTTCATTTCTCAAGAAATAAAGTCAATTAAATAAATTGGTATTAATATTTGAATTCAAAAAAAAAAAATAAATAAATAAAAATAAAAAAACACTACAAATGTACATTAGAAAAAAGTAAGTCAAAATGGAAAAAAATTATGCAAAATAAAACATTACTATTGTACATTTCAAAAGTCAAAATGAAAATGTTAATATAACACATTTTTACGCGATTTTTTTGCATATTATCCTTTTCGGAGAGGAGACAATTCCGAATTTGTATGAATCGTTAAAATTAGTCCAGCGGTTCTTAAGTTATAAGCGTAGTAACTAACACATATATAGATTGATTGCCTAAGTCTGGATTGCCTAAACTTAATATTACTCTTTATTAAAGAGAAACATTCTCAAAATAAAACTGACAGCTTTGCAATTGATCGCCACCAATATCATGATTTCATATAGCTACTTTTGGATATGACGACTTTTGGGTTAAGCAAGCTCGTTAAATATCGAGAATTCTCAACTAAATGAGAATCACAATCACGAGAACAGCTTTTCCTGAAAGTACGAAAACAGAAAACTAGTAAAAATGTAAAAATTAATGTCAATCCTTCAAAATCAATATTTCAGGCAATCCGAAGCTGGCAACCAGACTACTGTGTTTAACTCGGCCAAATTCGCCTGGTAAAAAGTACTTTAGCCTGTAAGCTTTGCTAGATTTTCGCGTACGGGAACGATTTTAAAGTAAAAAAATGTAAACCCTATATAATATAAAACAATATTGCAATTATTATTTTTAATTACTTGTCGTATGAGTTTAGTAAGAAGGGCTTCTTTGGTTTTAAAGAACATAAAGTTTATTTTTTATTGTATTAATTTTTTTATTTTAAAAAGACCCACTTCAACTATTCTAATACAAATTGAAAATTATTTACAAAAAGTATCGTTTAACACGTCCCTTCCTTTTTAGACGTAGGGGCCTTAACCACTGATGCATTGTTCCAATATTTGTAAGAGCCTGGTGGTATGTAGCCGCATGGGGACAACGAATTCAGCCACCCTCTTATGCAGCGATAAAATTTGATGTTAATGCATTGCCAACGTCCACTTCAATCATATATCTACTCGCATAGCGGGGGAAAGGATTTCCTCACAACTGCTAGAGGTAAGAATACAACAGGTCAAAGTTCATCAGATCATGAAAAGCGAAGCGTAGTAAATGTGGTCGTGTGTCATATTCGACCGCAGTCGGGCGCTAAGTCTGTGTTTTTGCTTTATATGTGTACACCACAATGAAACTAAGCGTAAGTGCGTACCGCGCACACGCATCGGCTCACAAGAAAATATTGTCGAGCGGTTATCACTCACAACTGAACTACGGCAGTACCGGGGCAGCGGCCTCATCGTCGACAGCCTCATCGGCCGGTTTATATGCGGTAAGTTGAGATTAGCATATTAGTATCGAAACCTCAGTGTTATCCTGTAGCCGTTTAATAGTTCATTCCATTTGTCCATTTAGATTGAAACTAGCGAAGTTCCGATTACATTTCCTCAAACAATGAATCAAGCGGATTGTAATAACAGTGACTCGGATGTGATTAGTCCCACTGGCACCAGCAGTTCGGGACATGATCATGTTCGTGTCGATAATAAACGCCGATCAAAGCGACGGGACGATGACCAGAACAGTAACGCTCATTCCTCTGATAGTAAAAGTCCGAGTCAGAGGTAAGTTTCAAGGACATTATTGAATAATTACAAACACCATCCAAATAATACATTCATACATACCGAAAACATACATATTATACAACTTTGCTATGTTTCTACACAGTGGCATACGATCTGCTGCCAAAGGCAATTTGCAGTTATGTAAATACATTTTATTGGTGTACATGTAACGCTGGATTAAGTCGAACATCTCTCTCACTCTCACTCTTACATATATGTACATTCGAAATAAATGATAACATATATGTTGATTGTATGTGAACCTAACGATCTTGGTATGATCCAATATACTTATGTGCTGGTGGAATGTTGGATGCGGTTCTGCTAACGTTTCTCCAACATTTGTACCTCTACAAACCCTAATTGCAATGTTTAAAACCAAAATCATACTACATTGATTTTCTCCACCACCCCAAATTAATACCCACAATGGGCGAGTTCAAATAAAAATAAAAAAATACCGCATCATTTTTTTTATAGATTTGAAAAGTATGTTTAGGTATACCGTATATTCGACATAATGTTGTTCTTATTTATCACTCCCAGAAATATTGACAGTATATTCGGCATATATATTCGACAGTATAATACGGAGTGTGTTTTACATATCATTCATTTACTCAAAGAGTTATCTTACTTTATCTTTCTATTAAATTCAAAATCCATGGAACACAAGGAGTGACAAAAATTACCTTGGCGTTCTACATGAATCAGCATAACCGTATAGGGTAAGTGTACCAGTAGTCGGCACTTTTAGGATTTTCGCGTTTTTAATAGGTCACCATTATGAGTGGAACTTTTCAATTATTACGAAGTTAATTTATTCAGATTCGAAATTTTGTATAGTTTTTGCAATAATAAATAAAGTTTTAATAACTTTTTATTAAATTAATTAAATTAAATTTCATAAATTTGTAGTTTTATTAAAACAATGCTTTTTTGCCAGTAGTCGGCACCACTTGCTAATTATCGGTATGGCATGTTCCAACAGTCGGCATACCAATTTTTTTTGTAAGAATAGTGAATAATAATAACAAATTAATTCATTAAAATATAATATTTTTGTTTAGTTAAACTGATTCGACGTCTTTATTGTACTTTTCTTAAGAATATGGATTGTTGAGGACCTTCACAGACAAAAATTTAATTTTTATTAGAATAAATCATCTTTTCTTACCGAAATTGTACAGCTGTAAAGATAGCTGACAATATATTTGAAGCAAACAAAATACATAGTTTCATTTATTTGGGCTTAAAAATAAAAAGTGCCGACTACTAGGACATGCTGAACTTAGGCACACTTACCCTATGCATTGGGTTCATGAAGCTCCTAATGTGATGTATCTTTCGATAAGTGAATGAGCTCTTAACAATGATAATTGCGCAGTAATTGCTGAAAGTATGTTTATCTTTGGCTGCACTTTGTTTCTTGTACCAAAAGGGTCTCAAGTGTTTCAAAACAATTATATTTACCGTTCTTAACACACATGAGTAGCACATTCATGAGCGCAAAAACGTCGTATTCGTTTGAACCCTTCAGATGCAAGTTAAGTTCGTTTAATTTGGAAAAATATCGGCAAATATATTCGGGTTTCCTTCGAAGAATATTGGTACTCCACTAATCGTGTCAGTGCCTATCCCCTGGAAAACTAACGTATCTCGGTATGGATAGGAAGATATGTATGTAGACTACCCATTTCTTTACAAAACTTCTGAGCTTGTGAAGGCCTTGTTTTTATGTAATTTACAATTTTTTACAGCTTTATTTAGCACAGTTCTTAAATCATGCTTTTGAAGTCTAAAATTAGTCCACAAAGAACAGTAACTTTTCTGAAGAACTCTCTCACTGATACTTTTGCTTCGCTCGTTCCACGACTAAATGGCTTTCACAACAGAATATATTCATCCCTTAATCTTTCCGAAGTTTAATCATAATCCTAAGCTTGTGTTTTTCCGCCCTTCTAATGAATAAATGAATACAAGAGCATGTTAGCAGTATACAATAAGGTGTCGTGGGTGTTATTGGTGGCAGGGTGGGTATCACAACCCGCTACTTACAAATAAGCAGACTAATATTGCGCATTCAAAATTTGACAGAGATTTTAAAAACACTGAGGTAGCTTTTCTGCTTTCGGCTAAAATACCGCAGAGCAACATTCGGGCAGCGTGTGACGGTTTCATTGGCCGTAAGTCCATAATTCGTGCCAAAGGTGATCAATTCGAACAAATCTAGTCTTATTCTAAAATTTGATGCTATTTCCGACATTTAAAAAAATGTTAAAATTATGGCGTTTGACATTGTTGCAGTTTTTTTATATCACCTTGTAGTGTATATAACTTATGTCAACAATATCATTGAAATCGGTATACTGCGCCTTACAGATACAATAGGTTAAAGCCTATATAATCCAGGTTATTATGTGCATCAATTCATCTTTTTTGGGCATATACTATGCCTTTGGATGGTAGAAACGTTAAATAGCGGTCTTATGCAGCCGTGTGTGCCACTTCATACCGATCAGAAGACCAGTTCAACCTCTCCATCGTATAAATAAAATAGTATTCTAGAAATATAAAGACTGCTTCATGAACTTGTTTATTGATCTTAATTTGGAAAGTACTGATTTCCCATGACATGCCCATGTTAAAATGAGCAGTTAGGATGCTATGATGACACATAAGCAGCTTGGCATCATGGCTCATCTTTCATGTGTCATATCAAAAAGAGATTTGTAATTTGAAATTAATAAGCCATGCCATGTCACGATGTCAAGCTGCTTATGTATCATCACCTAAAGAACTGCTGCTACACTTACATTGAATACTCGTACTTGAACGTTGTCTATCCAAAAATAACAAAGCAAACAAGGTAGAAGTAAGGTGGAAATGGAAGTATCCCTTTCCCTTTATATTTTCCGTTGAACTTCATCAGCATTAGACGAAGAGCTAACCACGTGCTACAATCCAACATCCGACACGTCACTTGTCAATTATAAATAATATTTATAATTTGTTTTTATACCCTCCACCATACATAGCATGGAGGGTATATTAAGTTCATCATTCCGTTTGTAATTCATCAAAATAAATCTTGATCAGCGTAAAATTCTGTGACGATTTAGCCCGTATATCCGTCTGTTGTAATCACACTAGATTCAAAACGAATAAAGATAGGCAGCTACACTTTACCCCCTCAAAAAGAATGTTCTATATGGGTCCACGATATCGTATATCCCCGTATAACTGTACCTCCCGATATCGGTATTTTGATGATTTTTGCCAATTTTTTAAATGGAATTGTCTGAAATTATACACGAAGAGTTCTCCAGCACCACGTCTTCGTATAGCCCCTATATAAAGTTTTCATTTAAGCGGCATTTTTCGACGGATTTTTTTTTTAAATTTTTCAACTCCGAATTGAGGATGGTAAAAAAAGTTCGGCCCGGCCGATCTTAGCTGCTTTTTTAACTTGTTTAATAATAAATTCAACAATAATTTTAATAAGGAAAATATACACCATCGAATGGCTGAGTCAATTTTCAGGTCGAATTCGAATTTGTTTTATCATATTGTTATCCAGTGCAATTTAATTGTGAGCATCGCAGGTCTGGCACCACAAAATCGTGGGTTTGTAGAATCTCTATCAAATTAATCTTGTCCAGCCCATCCATGACCCTATCAACGTGATGGCTAACTTGTTAGAAACTGTTTGGTTCTTCAAACATCTACTCAACCGCCATCTTTGAATGAGTCTCCTCTCAGTGAAAATGTAATTGAACAGTTTAATTGTCTCAATTTTCATTTAGTTTTATAGTTGTACACTTTTCTTCTCGTTCATATGCCTTCTTTGCATTTAATTGTTTTCTTTTATTGCTACCAATGCCAATCAATAAAAAGACCTCCAGTTAGACATTGAAATTGGGAATCATTAATGTTACTAATTACCTCCTAATATGTACTTACAGACAGACATACTACCACTAATGTTCCTAGATTAATAGTCACTTATGCAACGTTTAAATGTTTACCATTTCTTAAGATCTCCTTCCTCTTCGTCGACAACATTTTCTCAGAGTATGGGAAATAACATTAGCCGTGTTGCAACGCGCCAAGCTGCCATTAAGAGCTATACGGAAAGGGATCGTCTCACTCTATCGGATCATTCATCGGTCGATTATACCAATCGGAGACATGTAACGCTGCTTCTGAATAGCCCATCATCGGAAATTCTGAATAGTATTGCAAATTCTGCAACCAGTAACTCGCTCAATTACCAGCACCAGCAGCAGAACATTTCCGATCGACAGGCCGATAGTCTAAGGAGTAGTAACAATGACAATGAGAATTTGGCAGCGGCCAACACAAATGGTACTAATCCAAATCAAAATCAAAAGTGGAAGAGTGTCCGAGCAGTTATGGCCTATTATTGTTCGTTGCGACGCATTAAGAGGAACGGTCCACTTTAAAATAACATAAATCTTTGTTTTTGTATCTAATCTACTACTACTACTACAACTACTCACCTTAATAATCGTATCTATCCAACATTAAATATAACTTAGTTCTTCATAACGAAAACTCATGATTCTTCCATTAAACACACATACAAACGTATACACATACATGCATATATTTGTTAGGATACGTGCATGTGTGTGTGTAATAAAAACTAGACACTTGACATCCTACCAACATGCATACATCTACACATGATCCTTAACCACCACACCCCCTTCTGTAGTACATATAAATATATTCAATGGTACATATATTTTTATACTTTCTACTTGGTGTAAGGAATGCCGTCCTACTAATCTAACTCTTTCACTTCTAAATCATTCAATTGTGCTGGGCATACTTCAATTAGAGCGATAGTGTGCGATGTGAAGAAACCTTCAGTTGCTACATGATCACGAAATATTTCAGGCCGGTTATTTTTATGGGTCTTGTCATTGATCTGAGCTATATTTGTGAGGAGAGTTTTTCGGAAATTATCTCAACTGATATTTTTTTTCGAATGCGTTTCATACAAATCGGCTCATTTTACGTGTCGTTTAAATAGACAAATTGCCTTCAATCAGTGGTGGTTTTCACAACCGCGTACATAAATTTTGAAAATGACATTACGTTTAAAAATATTTGATGGAGAGGTAAATAAATATAACTATAAAATGTCATTCATCTACGGTGGTTCAGAATACATTTCAGTCCTGTCCAAAATATCAATTTTTTCATAAACGATTTTTAACGGCTCTATGTATTTCGACAGTATACATATTGAAACTAATAAATTCAAATAATTCTGAAAAAATATTGAAAAAATAAGGCCACCAAAGTGAGATATTTTGTTCATATTTCGTTAGGTTTTTTTTATTTTCTCGGACCATTGACTTTTTTTCATGTAGCTTTTCTATTTATACTCAGGTACTATATTTTAAATAAATTTCAACTTCAGTGACACCCGCTAAGGCTGTCCTTTTTCAGCCCGCATATGCTTGTCTGTTTAACCTTTTATATAGTTTATTAAATTATACGTGTGTTTTCTCTTACCTTTTTTTTGCCTATATACACATGTTTCAACTTAGAAATGTTAAACACCAATTGCATATTTCAGATACTGTTTTCAATTTCATTTATTTTATTTTTTTATTTTTTATCTACATCCAATTCCAAAAATTGTTGTTTTACCTTTGAAAAATGTACAATATATAATAATGGTATGATATCCGAATATTAAATCGTTCCACAAGCAATTTAAACTGGAATATGGAGAATGTTATTTATTTGGAAATGTGCTAGCAGTTGGTTGATAAACGACCTAAAGGATTACATGCATGTAGCACCGAAGAACGATTAGTATTCAACGATAAGGTAAATAAATTCATCAAATGCTTTTCCGAAATCTACAAAGATATGGAGTCAACCTAAATTATAAATGGCAAATACGATATCTGGTCAATTGACGTAGTTAATATCCAGGTATTAGACAATCAAAAACGTTTGACTTTGAAATTGGGTTGATGCAATTGCCGAAAATTTGTAACATAACTCTATTGTCCAAAAACTAATACACACTAGTCCCACTAGAACCAAACGGATTATTAAAAATAAATTGGTAATGTGTTTGGCACTAATACATGTAGCTCAGATTGTGTCATCACAACAACAATTGCACACAAAGGACACAATTACACCGAGCTCTTTTTCCAGTGGAGTGTGATGGACAAAATTAAAACAAGTACAAATGCTTCAGATATTGATACTTCCAATGTGTTATTAGTACATATTATTGCGCCTAATAAGAAAATGTGAAGATGCATTGCCTTCGATAAACGCCATTCACCCATGTCATCTACAGTTTTTTACGTAAATGAAATTTTTTAAATATCTGATTCTTTATGTCTTATTATTATTCTTCCTTTACGTTGAGTAAATTGTTTTTTTTTTTAATTTGTAAAATAATAATTAAAATATTTTTTAAGAAAATTTATCATTTGTTTTCATAATTATTTTGACCTTTCTTAAGAAACAAGTGATTAAAACACTCTCACATCCATGCAAATGATCAAAAAATTGAAAAGATAAATCTTGACCTTTAATACCTCTGCAACGACTGATCCATGGTACAATGAATACAAGGTAGGCTAACTTTGAAAAAAATGCAAGTATGGAGGTCTATCTGTTTGGCTTGTAATGTCAGAATTACTATCAAAACAATAAAAAAGCAAACAACTTGTTGCATTTATTTTGAATAAATAATTGAAAACCGCGAAGACTGAATGAAAAGTCAAAATATCTTTTCAAAATCATGTCTATATATATCTCTTATGGTTTATTTCGCGACAAAAACTGTAGATTTTGTGGATGCATACGCAATAAGCATTTTGAAAACACCCAAATTTGAATATTTTCTGTACTATTTTTTTTATTATTGAAAAGAATACACACACATAAACAAATTAAGTCGACATATTAAGCCAGAAAAATAAAAAAATTTAAATCATATGGTAGTTCTGCCCTACCTTGAATTTATTGTACCATGGACTGATCCTAATTTGAGAACTTTTAATTGTTTAACGTGTCAAATATGTGTCGTCTATACATGGTACCAAGGTAGAATTACAAGGTAGCCCTATGAGGCCAGCTGTAGGCGACATGATATGTCAAACGAATTGGTGTAATATGAATTCGCCCTACAGATACATTAAATGAAAACAATCCTAAACAATTATTAAAATTGAAAAATTTGGAAGAAGTTAAAAGCAAACCAAATATGAGGTGTTGTGTGGTTTGTAAACGAACGCATATTGGAGGACAAACAAAGACCAATCCTTCCTTTAGTTCATTCATATGTCTATTCACCAATTCTAATCCCTCAAAGTGAAAATAATTCACCCAGATAATAGCCTATGTTCTTTTATATCTTCATCAGATCATATTTGAACATTAGATCTGGTACCTATTCTACAAAGGGTCGAAATATTGAATAACATTATTCTCATAAAATGTGATATTATTCCCTTTTCTCTTCAAAGTATCAATATTAGATTTAGTGGTAAGTTTGAATTATTTAATTTATGATACGTCCTTCAAATAAAGTAAACACAAAGAAATGGTCAAATTCTGAGGATATAAATCTGTCGAAACTCCGGCTGAACTTTTTTACCTAAAAACAGATTTGTGATAAAGTGCAAATACAATACAAATAAAATATAATCGAGAAGGAGTAGTATTTTCATGTGGCCAAGCAAGGAGGAAGGATTGAAATAGAGTACGATGTGTGGAATCAATTTGAATCCCTACTCCAAAATCTGTTGTCATAATTTTAACCCGAAATATTTGATTGGAAAACGACCCAGAGTACTTACCATTTCATAGCTTCTAAACTGGAGGAGAATAGTTTTGAAACTGCGCAAAAATTAATTCTTTTTAAAGACTTTGTTCCCTGTTCCAATTTTTTCATAATTTAAAAGGGGAACGTATCATCTTTACACTCATACAAACCAATATGGGATAGAAATAACCAGTGTAATATTCGGCACGGAATGTTATTGATAGACGAATCCTTTAAGACCTTGAGATTAGAAATTGGTCTCATTTCACAAATAATAATTTTTAGGTCTAAAATAAATAAAAAAAATCCACTATATGAGATGCGCAAATATGCTTTCTTCAAAAATCCATAATTTGAGAGCGTTATATTTTCTTTAAAAATCGAGGATTTGATGTGTTGAAGGAATATAGATTTTTTATAAATCCACGGAAAAGTCCATTATTTGGAGCAGCAGCTTCTGTAAATTATCCTCATTTTTAGAGGTTGTTCCGTGGATTCTTGCCTTATTTCGAGTCTTCGACTGTTTGTTTGCTTTTACACAAAATTTGCTTTTACGCATTTTTGACGAAAATTGAGGCATTGCATTCATTTTTCGCGCTTTAACAATGAGGAAAAATATAAAAATTAAAAAAAAAAAAAAATGAAAGCAACTCGTTGCATATAATTGCATATAATGACAGGAAGCGGGCATAGCCTCAGGACTGTATTGATGTTGTTTTACGAAGCTGTTCTACCTTCTTATTGTACCATGTGTCTATCTATTAAGAAATTACAGAATTTTGAAAAAAGTACTATGAACCCACAACTCAGATTTACAAAATCGCATGTTTGGTGTGCAATGCGTTTTCCCCACAACTCAGATTTACAAAATCGCATGTTTTGTGTGCAATGCGTTTTCCCCAATTTTGGACTTACAACCTGTTTTTACTACATATCACGAATGAAATAACATTTGGATTTTTTGTAGGTAACACCGTGTTACGGAATTCACCAAAATTATATACATTTCTACAAATGCCTACATTTATAGGACCCTACATTTGATTTTATTTGTTTTTTTAGCAAATTTTCTTCTATTTCAAAAAAGTGAAGAATTGTTTGTACAAATTCTGTAACCTCAAAATAGTTATCATATTATTAGTGGGGAACTGGATTTGTTTCGTAGAGAGTGTAATGTTTCGGATTGAGATGCAAAACTCATTAATCTCCACAGTGTTTTACCAGGACAAGAGTCTGTTTATAAATCCCAAATCGTAGCTTAGATCAATGATGACTAACAAAAAAAAAAAAAAAACAGATCACAAGCACTGAAGATTTCATGCGTCGAGCCGTTTGATAATGGATCATTTTTTTTGTTTTCAATATTTAGAATTCGAATCAAATCGGCAAGGACAACTGGCAAGTTTCTTCGAAACACATATTACGATAAATTAAGTTAAAACCTTTTTTGTGTTTTTTTTTTTCGTTCGAGACAAACGTAGGGATCTGAAATTTGCAATGAAAGTAATGCCAGAGAGACTCTGCAATGCATTTTGCCGTGGTGTGAATGGTGGCTGTTTCTTGGAAGGTAGTATTTGTTATTTATTGAGTATTACTGAGAAGTATTCCATAAAGCATATGCGAGCTAAACATCATAACAGCCCAAGTTCGACTCAAATGCTGCTAGCAAATCTTTTTCAGAGAAAATCTTGTTTTGAGACGGCAACATCTGCAAACCTAGGTCTGTCGTTCAAATCCCCAGTCGGTCTCAGCCTTAATAATTTATTTTTCCAGAAATCATTGCAAATGGAAGCTCTCTGGCTTCCTTTTTTACAGAACAATTCAGGTAATGACACTCATCCCGAAGAGAACTAAATTAATAAAATCATAAAACGTAATCTCCACCCTATCCGGCTCAATTTCAAACAGTTTAAAATTACTTTGACACATTGACAATGATGTTACTATAGTAAAATGTTACATTGCATCCGAAATTATTGGCACATGTTTATTAAAAAATAATAAAACATATATTTTTGTTAGGTATGCGGTATGTTCAATTCCTACCGCCTTCTAATGTAAATTTCATAACTAAATACCCCAAGAAATATACGATTACATACAAATGAAATGACCAATTTTCTAACATTCTATTGTGCGTCAGAAGTTAATTTTATTTCAATAAAAAACGACGCCTGATTTTTTTTTTTTTTGTTTTCATTTGTTATTTTTCTTCTGATAACACGTTCTATATTAAAGCTTCCGCCTGCTTGATTTCACAATAGGGCCGACCAATTTCCTTTTGTTTAGTTGTCATACTTTGCCGATAAAGCTCGATATAGAACAACAATGTGCCTGAAAGATAGCACGGTGCCGTTTGTAATTAAAACGCAATTTAAATTACTGATTATATTAAAAAATAGAAAATACGCACACACACACTGAAGTGCTATTTATCAGTGGCAAAATGATAATGTATAATAGTTTCGCGTTAATAACGGTGATGTCGATCATCGAAACAGGAAACAAAACATTAACCAATTTGATAGGCAACATCTGATGAATGTTTGTAGCGACATCTCCACTTTATTTTTGTTCGTCATATACTAAAACGAAATTTCACATACAAAACATAGAATATCGTTGAAATCGAAAAATAATTAAAGTTAAGTTTTTAAATCTATGCCACAGAACTGTTTATTGTTTCACAGAATGACATTATTTTGTTATCTGCGCTTCTCGGTTTATTTGCAGACGAATTCGAAAGTATGCCTTTGTTGTCATTACCGATTTGTATACATGTATTGGAATTCTGACTATCTCTTGAAAGAAAGCTTGTCGACCGTTTATTTGGAATAATTTATTGAATTATAATAATATACATATTTATTCTTCTGACTCTCCTAACTAACTTCCTCCGTTCCGTATAGAAAAATATTAATATATATCTTATATTACATACATATTTTATTTCATATTCAAATATATACATATTACTGTTGTAATCGTAATGTAGAGAGAGATTCATGTATGTCATACGAAGATATTGTTCCGCTAAAAGAAACAACAAGGTTGTAGGTATCAGGAAATCCGAAATCCAAGAACAAATTTCAATTTAAGAGACTGCACAATTCCTTTATTAAGCTAGCAAATGCAATTATGTGTTTTAACTGCCACTTGAGTAATGCTTTGAATGACATTTTGAATTCGTTTAGGAAATCACGTATCGGAGATGGAACTTCGGATCAGAATCCGATTGGTAAGTCAACAAAATACAAAACAAAAAAATAAAACCTACTAAAAGAAAAGCTTAACTAATGGGTTGTCTAATCGGCATGTACGCTTGTTAAACAAACAAAAACCAATTTAAATAAGAAAAACAAAATCAACCAAATCCAATTAAATAAGCACACATTCGTACATAACCATTTTTTGAGAAGTAATTTTGTTTTTTGTTTTTTCGCATCCCTATTTATATCTATATATATGAATAAAAGTTTAGAATTGCTAATTTGCTGCCAGTTGTCCGATTGACATACATACCTCCGTATACAATACTTTTTTGAAATTTAGTGCTCCTTCTTCTTTTTATTAGTGGTACAGCAAAAGTTAACATGACCACGACACAACCGAATGAAATGAATAGCTCTGTCGTTGGCAATTGCTTCTTGTTTCCGTTCCGTTTCCGTTCTGTTCATTTTTTTTTCACCTAACATCTTTTACGTTTCTCATACATACTTATTTGTCATAAACGAAGTTTGTTGGAATTTTGACATAGCCATAAGTGATACGCTGCAGTTGCGTTCTTGTAAATACGTTGCGTTAAATTGAACTGTTAAATGTCCAACCTTTGTAATGGAGAGAGTTCACGGACTGGTATCCGCACCATAGTCAAGTCTTGTCTTAGCGACGTTGAAAACTCCATGCCAAAACGTATGTAGGAAATATAGAAGTAAAATGTATGATAAATCTAAGGCGGAAAACAATTGAGTTGTAGTTTAAGCTAATATGAATAGATTGGAATGAATTTCTCTTGTAAGTTTCCAAAATTATTGTT